>NW_021962869.1:0-43584 GCF_901765095.1 Microcaecilia unicolor | reverse complement strand
CAAAGCCAGGAGGATGCTCGAGTGCATAAGGAGAGGAATGATCAGCAGGAAAAAAGATGTGATAGTGCCCTGAAGCCCCATTTTGAATACTGTGTGAAATTCTGGAGACCAAAACTACAAAAAAGATATAAACAGGATGGAGTCAGTCCAGAGGGTGGTCACAAAATTGGTCAGTGGTCTCTGTCATAAAGCATATGGGAACACACTTATACACCTAAATATGAATACTCTGGAAGAAAGGCAGGAGAGAGGGGATATGATAGAGACATTGCATTAATGTACAGGAGGTGAGTCTTTTTCAAATGAAGGAAAACTCTGGAATGAGAGGGCACAGGATGAAGTTCACCTTCAGAGTTCACTCTCATGGATCTTCCTCCACCCCTTTCCCCCTATCTGTTGGTGTTCCCCAGGGATCTGTCCTTGGACCCCTTCTCTTCTCAATCTACACCTCTTCCCTGGGCGCCCTGATCTCATCTCATGGTTTCCAGTATCTATGCTGATGATACCCAGCTATATCTGTCCACACCAAACATCACCGCAGAGACCCAGGCAAAAGGTATCAGCCTGCCTATCCGACATTGCTGCCTGGATGTCCAACCGCCACCTGAAACTGAACATGTCCAAGACCGAGCTCATCGTCTTTCCACCAAAACCCACGTCTCCTCTTCCTCCACTTTCTATCTCAGTTGATAACACCCTCATCCTCCCCGTCTCATCTGCCCGCAACCTCAGAGTCATCTTTGACTCCTTCCTCTCCTCTGCACATATCCAGCAGATTGCCAAGGCCTGCCGCTTCTTCCTCTTTAACATCAGCAAAATTTGCCCTTTCCTCTCTGAACACACCACCCGAACTCTCGTTCATGCTCTCATTACCTCTTGCCTTGACTACTGCAACTTACTCCTCACCGGCCTCCCACTTAGCCATCTATCCCCCCTTCAATCTGTTCAGAACTCTGCGGCACATCTCATATTCCACCAAAATCAATATACTCATATCACCCCTCTCCTCAGGTCACTTCACTGGCTTCCAATCAGATACCGCATTCAATTCAAGCTTCTCCTTCTTACCTACAAATGCATTCAGTCTGCTGCCCCTCACTACCTCTCTACCCTCATCTCCCCTTATGTTCCCGCCCGTAACCTCCATTCACAGGACAAATCCCTCCTCTCTGTACCCTTCTCCAACACCGCCAACTCCAGGCTCCGCTCATTCTACCTCGCCTCACCCTATGCTTGGAACAACCTTCCTGAGCCCTTACGCCAAGCCCCCTCCCTGCCCATCTTCAAGTCTTTGCTTAAAACCCACCTCTTCAATGCTGCATTCGGCACCTAACTCTTACCGTTCAGTAAATCCAGACTGCCCCAATTTGACTGCCCCTATCGGACTGTCCGTTCACTTGTCTCTTAGATTGTAAGCTCCTTGAGCAGGGACCGTCCCTCTATGTTAATTTGTACAGCGCTGCGTAACCCTAGTAGCGCTTTAGAAATGTTAAGTACTACTACTACTACTTAACATTTCTAGAGCGCTACTAGGGTTACACAGCGCTGTACAAATTAAACAAAGAAGGACGGTCCCTGCTCAAAGGAGCTGTAGTAGTAGTAGTAGTAGTATTGGCTCAGGAGTAATCTAAGGAAATATATTTTCACCAAGAGGGTGATGGACGCATAGAATAGCCTCCTGGTGGAGGTGGTGGAGACAAGGACTGTGTATGAATTTAAGACAGCATGGGACAGGCACACGGGATCTCTTAGGGAAAGAGGGAGATAGTGGTTGTTGAGGATGGGCATTTGGCCCTTATCTGCTATTTGTTTCTATGTAGACCTTTTCATTACTGAAGTTCCATATGCCCTTTACCTTTGTTCACACCTTACCCTGTCCTCCCCCCTACTTTTCCCTTTCAGCTCCCTCCACTGTTCTCAACTACAAACTTCTATAGTGATGTGTGTGAATGGTCCCGGCTTTTCTATATGAATATTGTAGTTCCTTTCTAACTTGTTGTGTTAAATGCTTTGATCTGTTGAGTTAGGAAAGGTAGTATAGCAAATGCCAATAAACTAAATTAAACTAGACTAGACAATTATCCATTTTCATTGTGTTTGGTGGGTGGCAGGGAGTTCGGTATTTCATTTTGCTTTCCAGATTTAATTCATATGAAATGGCTTTAATGTTCATCAAGAGGTTTTGAGGTGTGTAGTAATGAATGATGAGTATGAGTACAGCAGTATAGCTGGGGCAGTTGTACAGTATGGATATAAGCAATGGAGATGTGCAAGAGAGGATGTGTAGATGAAATAGGAATTAAGGGGCCCTTTAACAAAGCTGCAGTAAAAAGTGGCCTGTGGTTAGTAAAAGGGACCCAGCGTATCACTTGTTCCTTTTACCCATCTTTATTTTTCTATTTTTAAATTACTCCCAATCATACCTTATATTCCTTGTATATCTACCATACCCCAAACACACAACCAAACATTCAAAAAAAAGACCATTGCCACAGCACATGCCTAGGGCATTCCAGGCACACGAAGGGGCATACACATACATCATGTGCTTTTGTCAATGTACTACAGTGGGTGCTGCTTTTCATAATATTTCCGGACCACCAAATGATAATGTCCAGGGCATGGAATTCCATAGCTTAGTTTACAGTCCTTTGAAAGAGAACAAAAGCAACTCAAAATCTCAAAAAACATTCCCCCCAGCAAACAGCTGGTAAGTAATGAAGAGGGACATGAAATACTGTAAAATGTTTTCATTCAGACAAATGAGGCATAGTAAAAGCTGTTGCAAAGGTTTCAACATATATGGAATGAACATTCATAACAGCTCATTAATCAACAATCGCTGATGGCAACATCATTTATTCTCTGGAGGAGATGGAGGCTTAAAGCAACATGACTGACAACTAACTTTGATGATTAACCCCAGCAATCCTCTGTGATACCCTGCAGTTCAAGGTGGTCTTATTTAGCATATTGATTTTTCCCCTCAGTGCTAGTGTCTGGGTAAGTGAGTTAGTATTTCCGGCTAGACACATATAATGGAACCATGAACCTTCCATGAAGGCTCATGTAATCATGGAGAACAGTGTCATAAGTACATAAGTGCATAAGTAATGCCACTCTGGGAAAAGAGCAAGGGTCCATCGAGTCCAGCATCCTGTCCACGACAGCGGCCAATCCAGGCCTAGGGCACCTGGCAAGCTTCCCAAACGTACAAACATTCTATACATGTTATT
This sequence comes from Microcaecilia unicolor, assembly GCF_901765095.1. Taxonomy (NCBI): domain Eukaryota; kingdom Metazoa; phylum Chordata; class Amphibia; order Gymnophiona; family Siphonopidae; genus Microcaecilia; species Microcaecilia unicolor. The sequence continues at coordinate 40,348 of NW_021962869.1, read as the reverse complement.
CCTGGAATTGTGGATTTTTCCCAAGTCCATTTAGTAGCGGTTTATGGTCTCGTCCTTTAGAAAACCATCTAACCCCTTTTTAAACTCTGCCAAGCTAACTGCCTTCACCACGTTCTACGGCAACGAATTCCAGAGTTTAATTATGTGTTGGGTGAAGACAACTTTTCTCCTATTTGTTTTAAATTTACTACACTGTAGTTTCATCGCATGCCCCCTAGTCCTAGTATTTTTGGAAAGCGTGAACAGACGCTTCACATCCAACTGTTCCACTGCACTCATTATTTTATATACCTCTATCATGTCTCCCCTCAGCCGTCTCTTCTCCAAGCTGAAAAGCTCTAGCCTCCTTAGTCTTTCTTCATAGGGAAGTCGTCCCATCCCCGCTATCATTTTAGTCGCCCTTCGCTGCACCTTTTCCAATTCCACTATATCTTTCTTGAGATGTGGCGACCAGAATTGAACACAATACTTGGTCTTGGTCCGTAACTCCTAATGCGGAACCTTGCATGACGTAGCTATAATTCGGGGGGGGTTTTCCCACATGCATCACCTTGCACTTGCTTACTATACTATAAACACAGAGCTCTGAGAGCATCCATTTTCCCGAAAAAAGCATGGGTAATTCTGTCCCAGGCACCCAATGTAGTGTTCTGCCTCATAGCCAAAGAGTGTCATGGGCTGTTCTGGCTCCTCTATAGTGCTATAGTCATTGTAGGGAGTATGCTCCACATCAGGACAAGTAAGGATGTTCCCCTGAAGACGCAAAGATCTGCGAAACACAGCTTGTGTCGGGAAAATCTTACAGGAGAGAGAACGTCCGAATGGAGAGCTGAATATGGTTTACAGTACATAAGAAAGAATGAGATTTTATAACATATGAGCACAAGCATGGATACTGATCACTCTGAATAAGCAGTTATACTATTCGGACACAATGGTGACTCGAGCTCCACCTTTCAGGTAAGTGTGATCAGAGTATATCTACTTTGAAAAGCTTGGATAAATGATTTGCACTATTAGAATAATGTATGGAGGTAGGATAGGTTGCAGTGCAACGATGTAAGGCTGCTTATATTATTCACTCGAGCAATCAGGGTGATCAGTAATAGGCACAACTGAGCACTGTTCACTTTTAAATTTTAAAGCTATCTAGGGATAGCCTAGATGGCAGCACTATATAGCTATTAAATGTAAGAGCATATTAAAAATAAAAAAAAGTTTCTAATGAAATTCCATTAGTTGTGAATTTAGGAAACCGGGACATAGAAAGGATACCCCAGGTTTGTAATACTTTTCTTCTATAGTGCTGCCAGTCCTCTTGCAAGATTTCAGCTCTCAGCAAATCTATCATATCAAACTAGTACCAACACCAAAAACTCCCAACATCTGCAATCCAGTCTATGAAAAGGCTGAAATTCAGACATTAAAATGTACCCTAGAACACCTGTATACTTCCTTCTGGGAGATGCAGATTAGAAAACAGAACAAGATGGGCTGCTACAAATTCCTCCATAAAAATTATAAGATAGCTGAATACCTCACCTCACTCACACTTGTAACAGAAAGAGCCTCACCAAATTCAGAATAAAGTGACCATTGACTAGAAATGGAAATATACAAACAGAAAGTGAACCGGAAACACCAAGAAACTAACTTCCGAAAATAAGAACATAAGAATAGCCATATTGGGTCAGACCAATGGTACATCTAGCCCAGTATCCTGTTTCCAACAGTGGCCGAGCCAGGTCCCAAGTATCTGGCAGAAACCCAATTAGCAACAACATTCCATGCTACCAGTCCTGGAGCAAGCAGTTGCTTTCCCATGTCTGTCTCAATAGCAGACTATGGATTTTTCCTCCAGGAATTTGTCCAAACCTTTTTTAAACCCAGATATGCTAACCACTGTTACTACATCCTCCGGCAAAGTGTTCCAGAGCTTAACTATTCATTGAGTGAAAAAATATTTCCTCCTATTTGTTTTAAAAGTATTTCAATATAACTTCCTCGAGTGTCCCCTAGTCTTTGTACTTTTGGAATGAGTAAAATATTGATTTACTTCTACTCATTCTACTCCACTCAGGAATTGTAGACCTCAATCATATCTCCCTTCATCCATCTCTTTTCCAAGCTAAAGAGCCCTAACCTCTTTAGCCTTCCCTCATATCATCATATCAGAGGAGTTCCATCTCCTTTATCATTTTGGTCACTCTTCTTTGAATCTTTTCTGATTCTGCTATATCTTTTTTGAGATATGGCGACCAGAACTGAACAAAATACTCAAGGTGTGGTCACACCATGGAGCGCTACAGAGGCATTATAGTATTTTCGCTTATTCACCATCCCTTTCCTAATAATTCCTAGCATCCTGTTTGCTTTCTTGGCCGCCGCCACACACTGAGCAGATTTCAGTGTATTATCTGCAATGACACCTAGATCTTTTTCTTGAGTGCTGACCCCCAAGGTGGACCCTTGCATCAGGTAATTATGATTCAGATTATTCTTTCCAGTGTGCATCACCTTGCACTTGACCACATTAAATTACATCTGCCATTTGGTTGCCCATTCTTCCAATTTCCTAAGGTCTTCCTGCAATATTTCACAGTCCACACATGTTTTAACAACCTTGAATAGTTTTGCATCATCTGCAAATTTAATCACCTCACTCATCATTCCGATTTCCATATCATTTATAAATATGTTAAATAGCACTGGTCCCAATACAGATCCCTGTGGCACTCCTCTGCTCACCCTCCTCCACTGAAATGACCATTTAACTCTACCTTCTGTTTTCTATCCAATAACCAATCCCTAATCTACACCAGAACCTTGCCTCCTATCCCATGACTCTTTAATTTTCTCAATTGCAAAACTTTTATACATACAGGGCAACCTCCAGTTGATGAAGAGCCTGGCAGGAGTAGCCGTCCCCACCAAAGCCTGCCCAGGACCAGCCCACCCCACCAGAAATAGCCCACCCCACCACAGCCTGCCCTCGAGAAAGCATGAGAAGAGGTAGAGATGGACCCTAAGGCCCTGGGAGATGCCACTCCCCCCTTCCATAACCTATGGAGGCTGAGGGGGGGAGGACTCCTGGAGGGACATGACCTCACTGGAGGGGGAAGAAGGGGTGCAGGATCAGCCCCTCCTGCACCTAAGTTGGAGGGCACAGCTGCTAAGGGTTACCACATCTGCTGGTGGGCTGACCAAAACAGACCCCCAACTCCAGCTCCTGCAGCAAGTCTCAGCCATGCACAGAGACTCATAGGAGCTTGTGATTCAACATGAAATACTAGGTCTGATTGTCACAGAACTCAGGCTGCTCCATTAGGAGCAGCGCCAGCATCAATAACAGCAACGGACAATAACTATAGTGTATATACAGTGGGGGAAATAAGTATTTGATCCCTTGCTGATTTTGTAAGTTTGCCCACTGACAAAGACATGAGCAGCCCATAATTGAAGGGTAGGTTATTGGTAACAGTGAGAGATAGCACATCACAAATTAAATCCGGAAAATCACATTGTGGAAAGTATATGAATTTATTTGCATTCTGCAGAGGGAAATAAGTATTTGATCCCTCTGGCAAACAAGACCTAATACTTGGTGGCAAAACCCTTGTTGGCAAGCACAGCGGTCAGACGTCTTCTGTAGTTGATGATGAGGTTTGCACACATGTCAGGAGGAATTTTGGTCCACTCCTCTTTGCAGATCATCTCTAAATCATTAAGAGTTCTGGCTGTCGCTTGGCAACTCGCAGCTTCAGCTCCCTCCATAAGTTTTCAATGGGATTAAGGTCTGGTGACTGGCTAGGCCACTCCATGACCACTCCATGACCCTAATGTGCTTCTTCCTGAGCCACTCCTTTGTTGCCTTGGCTGTATGTTTTGGGTCATTGTCGTGCTGGAAGACGAAATGGTCTAACAGGAGGTAAAACCAGCAGTAGCTGCTTAATACAGCTTAGTAAAAGGGAGCCCCTAACTTTTCTAATTCCAAATTTATAGTCAAAAAAGCAAAAAGAAATAAATTCACTCCAGTTGATATTCAAAACGATTTATCCAGCCTGAAATGGCCACCAAGCAGTTACATCACTTCTTCGTGGCTATCTGGTCATGTGCTCATGAAGGAACTGAACTATGAATATGCCGTACTGAGCAACAACCAGTACTGGGTAGCATCTTAGCTTCATCTAAGATAGTTCCAGAGAAGAGCTGTGTGCGTTCCAGCTTCATTGCTGAAAGCTCCCACAATGAACACAGACTAAAGTCACAGTGGAACAGGCAGCCTATTACATGGCTTTGTGCAGGAGCTGGCTGGGAAACTTCAGCTTGGAGTACGAGAGGGAAAGGAGAGACCTGCCATACAGAAGGAGCCACAGGACTTTTCCAGGCAGCCTGCAGAGTCCATAGACGAGATGAGATAGCATTGTGTGCCATTCTTCTCTCATATTGCCAGCAAAACCTTCATGAGAAACCTTTTCTTTGTTTTGGGACCACTTTAGAGCAAACTCATACTCCAAATTGTAAGACAAGTCACAAGCTCCAACTAGAATAATTATCAGCTGATTAGCTAATCACCTTATTAACCCTACAAATCCATTTTGTCCCCTCTATTATTTTTTAAAGTCCACTTGCCCTTTTAATTCAGCAGCTTGGTTTTAGTTTTTATATCTATGCTGAAGACATTCTGATAGTTTACTATACTAATATATAAAATATTGATCTGTCTCCATTGCAGTGTGGTCTTGTATTTATTGTTGAGTGGCTGACCGAACATCACTTGATATTAAAGGTGTGGTTTAAATTGATCAAGACAGCAGCTAAGGTTGAACAAAAGTACATTAGAAATTGCACAGTAACCAACAGAGGTTAAAATAGTGAGTGTCCTTTTACAATATAAAAAAAGATAAAGTTTATAAACAGTTACTTTCATATCAGCAATACTAGAAAGATTAACCCTGACAAGACAGCAGCCTGTTGGGTAACCGGTCAAGTTTGAACAGTACAATTGTTTCTTTATCTTGGGGTGATTTTAGACTCCCAACTTTCATTTGCATCTCAGGTTCCTGTGGTTATGCACTCATGCTTTTTTGCCTAGAGGCAACTAAGTTTCGTCAGAAGCTTTTTTGATCAGAATTCTTTTCAATCATTGAATCATGCTATTTTAATGTCTAAATTGGACTATTGTAACATAGTATATTGAGGTATTTCCCAATCAAATATAAAAAGACTACAGGTTATCCAAAATACAGCTATTCGATTTCTTTGTGGCGTAGGTATGTATGAGCATGTTTCTCCTTTGTTAGCGCAGTATCATTTGTTACCACTCAAATTTTGTGTTCAGTTTAAGCTATTGGTACTTACCTTTCGAGCATTCTGAATGGGTATCACTTATAATTTCTAACAACCCTGCTCCTTTAAACAATCATAGACTTGTATTGCCTGGGCCTAAATTTGAAACACTAGATATTCAGGGGATCTTTTACTAAAGCTTAGCTCGAGTTATCTGCAGCAGGGGCACATTTTAATTCTATGGGCCCTTCTGCAGATAACTCGAGCTAGGATTTAGTAAAAGACTCCCTCAGCTTTTTTCTTTATGGCAACTGCCGCTTGGAATGGACTTACCCCTGAAATTTGTGCTGATTTATCTTTCTCCAAATTTAAATCCTTGCTAAAAAAAAAAAAGCAACCTTTTTGTATCAGCAGGCATTTGAGGGACTGTGAGCAGCTGGATGTGAGGTTTACTTTTATGTTTTACGATATTTATATGCTTGTATGTGTGGGGTTTTATTTTGTTTTTGTTTTTTGTTTTGTAGTCTTTAGTTGTGTGGCTGTGTTTGTGCTTTCCTATCCTTCATGGAGTTCCTTTCTTCCTTATTGTTTTAGACTGTACACTGTCTTGTTGTTCAGTAAAGGTGGGATAGTAAATTGTAATAAACTGTAATCTCTAATAAAGGCTCATTAAAAATGTATCAATTTATTCTTTTTTTTTTTATTTAATATTTCTTTATTAGTTTCAATTTTAAACAAAGATAAACCTCTTTGATAGATACATCCAATTCAAACAAAAGAAATAAAAGGAAATAATCTGTACATCAATCTATATTGAAAATGGATTTTACAGTCCACTAAAGTGATATATAGAGATCAAGATGGATTGAAAAGCCAAAGGAAGTTGGCATATCCAAAGTAATTAAAGGAAAACAAGCATTAGTTTCTATATTTTAATCTTTTCAGGACTCATAGTTGGAGTGGAACCTGGTTCCTCTTCGTATCAAGGAAGGACCGCAATTGATCAGGTTCGAAGAATATATATTTTTTCTCCTTGAATATCAGCATACATTTGCATGGGAATCGTAGCTGGAAGACCGCCCCTATATTAAGGGACTCTTGTCTCATATCTAAAAATTTTTTTCTTCTCTGTTGTGTCCATCGTGCAATGTCTGGAAACATAGAGACTTTACTTCCCTTAAAGTCTGGGTGAATATCTTTAAAATAAAGTCTCATTAAAGATTCTTTATCTTGCAAAAAAACAAAAGAAACAATTAAGGTTGCTCTAGTCTCTGTATTATCCATCGACTGCTCTAGAAAGTTTGTTAAATCCAGGATTTCAGAAGGATTAATCTGTTTAAAAGTATCTTGTTTTGGGGAGGTCTTCATATCCAGGTAATAAATTTTTTGAATTGGGGGTAATGATTGATCAGTATATTTATATACCTCTTTTAAGAACTTCACAAACATATCCTTAGGAGTGACAAATTTGGATCTTGGAAAATTTAATAATCTTAAGTTCAGGTTTCTTGACAAGTTTTCAAGGTTCTCAAGCTTCCTATGAGTTAGAATTCGATCCCCTGAGATTAGTGCTTGATGTTGAGACATTTTCCCCATTTGTCCTTCCAGGTCAGTTTGTTTTTTCAATAACCCCTCAGTCTGAGATTTTAATGAGTTTATCTGTGCAGAATTATTCAAGGAGACGGTAATAAATGAGGTACAGACCTTGTGAAGTGATTCCAGGGCCGTCCAAATCGTCTCCAGCGATACCTCCTGGGGTTTAATCAGAGGCTGCATTGCCAAAACACAAGAAGTTACTTCTTCTTGTGTAGTTGTTATCAGCGAATCCTCTAGGATTTCCCCCAAGGATGTTCCGGTCATACACTGGGCTCCTTTTGCCAGCCCCAAGCTTACATCGGGCATCGCTACTGCAACCGGAGCGCGCCACTCCTTCGAATCTGCGCTTCTATCCGCAATCGGCACAGCGCTTCCGGGTGCATGCGGCGGCGTCGGGGTCAATGGTCCCAGCGGGCTGAGTGAAAAATCGCTCTCCAGAGCGGGGCTCTTCCCAGCCCCACTAATGGAAACGTCCGCGTTCGGAGTAGAAACCCAAGATGCAGGCAAAGACTGCTGTCCAGGCAAGGAAGTGCCCTGCTTCGGGAGGAGTGATCCCTTCGGCTTGCCCTTCCTTTTCGGCATTTTCCATCAAGTAAAAAGGTATATTGTAAAGAGTTATCAGGAGCGTCTTTGTCATGCGTCCTGCTTGGTCGCCATCTTGAATCCCTCTATCCCTATCAATTTATTCTTACAAATAAATGATGCATAACTAGCATCAAATATTTGTACAAAACAGAATGTATTAATCTTTCTAGTATTGCTGATATGAAAGTAGCTATTTATAAATGTTATCTTTTTTATATTGTAAAAAGGTATATTGTAAAGAGTTATCAGGAGCGTCTTTGTCATGCGTCCTGCTTGGTCGCCATCTTGAATCCCTCTATCCCTATCAATTTATTCTTACAAATAAATGATGCATATTCTTTCCTAGCATCAAATATTTGTACAAAACAGAATGTATTAATCTTTCTAGTATTGCTGATATGAAAGTAGCTATTTATAAATGTTATCTTTTTTATATTGTAAAAGGATGCTCGCTATTTTAACCTCTGTTGGTTACAGTGCAATTTCTAATGTACTTTTGTTAGACCTTAGCTGCTATCTTGATCATTTTAAACCACACTAAAATGCATTAGTATTCTTGAATGAACTCTGGGAAAGCAGCCAAGGACTGCAAAAGAAATCATGTCAAACCCCCAACAACTGATATTTGACAGAATATTTTCAGCCATATAAAAGGCATGCTTCATTGAAGGGAATGTACTCAATTTGACAACCATGTCAAAAGTCATTGTCAGTTTAATCCTATTGTTTATAGAAATGGGCTGAAAATCAACACTAATGCTTGCACTACAAAGAAAATTGTCATCATTCCATATCTGGGTTGATCAATAGTACACATCATAGAGATCATGATATTAGAGTTGAAATATTGCAGGCATTCCAGATAATGATTTTTTCCAATGCAGAATCCATAAAATCTAGAAGACAATTGTACTTATGCATTTCTGAATAGATGGTAGAATAGCAAGCCCCATTAGGAGAACAGCCAGTCTTTTAGGGGGCATATTAGGTATCATGGTGAACATTAAAGTTTACCAAATATCTTTACGCAGAAATTTAGCAGCACTGAGTAAAATTAACTATATTGTAGGTATAAGTATGAATGCATCGACCCTTGTTAGTTCTTCCTCCTCTCTATCTCTTTGTTCCAATAGCTTCCCCTTATTCAGCCTCCTTCTATCACTCAACCTGTATTTGCTGTCCCACTTCCTTCTACTTCAACAACCATATGACCTCCATCTTGAAATACACAATGCATGGTGTTAACTGGGCCCTTTATATAGCACATGGTTAAAAAGTTAACACCTAGCCTAAAGAAGGTGTTAAAATATTAGGCTGAATGAACACACACCAAATAGTGTGTAGAAGAGCATACAAAGCTATTTTATAGGTTCCTAGTTAAGCCTAGTTTGCTTCTATTGTTCCTTCATTTATATGTATATACACTGTAATTTATCTTCCTAAATAATGTTAGTATATATAAGGAACATTATAGTTCATTAGTCTTACCTCTGACTTTTAACCAAAAAGAGCTCCTGCCACTGAAGGAGAGAAAGAGAGATCATCTAAGTTATTATCAATTAGAGGCTGACTGAATTTCAGTTTCAGTTTTGGTGCTGAAACCAGCTCAAAATTCGAATTCTGCCTTGTTTCAGTTTGGGGCAGAAATGCAGGTGCATTTTTAGCTGAAACCAAAACTCCCCCTTCCCCTGAAACAAAAGCAGTTCCCACTCCCTCCCTCCCTGAACAAAATTGGGCCCCACTTTGCCTTTCTCCTGAATAAAAGTGGGCCCTAATCCCCACCCCCCCCATGAATAAAATTGGCCTTCCACTCATAGGCCTCAACCCCAGGTTTACATTACAAACCCTGGTGGTCTAATGGCCTAGTAGGGGTAGAAGCGATCCACAGTCAAAATGGCTGCCACAACTTCCCACTGCAGGCAAAATCTCATAGACTTGAGAGCTCAGAAACGCCTGACTGCTCCAAATGTCATTCTGGTCTCCCTTTGACCAGTTTTTAATTCCCAATAGGACAATACCTCCTATCCCATGACGTTCTAATTTCCTCAGGAGTCTTTCATGAGGTACTTTGTCAAATTATAGTTCTACCAAACCAGGTAAAGACCCCACACTTGTCACAAACTACAGACCTATTTCTCTTAACATGGATTTCAAGATATATGCAAAAATTATTGCTACAGGGCTAAATGAAATATTACCATCTCTAATTCATTCAGATCAATGTGGATTTATGCCAACCCGATCTACTAGTTTCAGTTCTAGATTGTTTTTAATATCCTTCCCATAGCTCAAAATTATCCGGATAAATATAATCAATTCAATATATTTAGTATTCCACTAACTTTCAAATCAGAAATCAGCTAAATACCATGTTAAATATTCAACATGTCAAAATGAAATATGAGTGGTTATGGCTGTTTGCCTCAGACTAGAGGTCTGGTTTTCACCAATCTGCTCTAATCCTATCATAATAGCTAATGTAAATTGAATTGCTGTGTGAGACACTTGTAATATTGCACAGCTGAATTAGAAACCTCCATCTATTATATAAGATAGCTATTTTAGAAGTAATTAGCTGCTGTATAAACATATCCATTGTTGGTGAGGAAAAGAAAATATATACAAAAGAAACAACCTCTAAATCAATGAACAAAAATGCAAAGGTGATGAAAAGCACTAAAGCTGAAATCTCAAAGGCCCAGCTAAATGAAGGTTAGATTCTGTGCTAAGACATAAAAAGCCACTGTGTATAGAAAGCATATTTGTATCTAGAGTGTGACTCTCAAGAGAAAAAGGCATCTGAGAATTATAACCTTCCAGAGGTTAACCTGTAGCTCAGTGACAGTATGATACAGTGCTATGTGTAGATTCAACTCCCTTTCAAATTGTTTCATTCACTCTAATTAAAAATGTGCAGGGCTTTTTTTTGAGGGGGTACTGAGTACCGGCACCTTTTCCATTGTCTGCTAAAACTGACCCATGGACTAGGGTTACCATATGGCTCCAGAAAAAGGAGGACGGATTGAGCCAGCCGGGTTTTACTTCCATTGCTTTCAATGGAAAGCAATTGCTTTCAATGGAAGTAATTGAGCCAGCTGGGTTTTACTTCCATTGCTTTCAATGGAAAGCAATGCCCAAGTTTTAATGAAAGAGCTCAGGCTCTACACACCAATTCTGCCTTGTCATAGATTCTGTGACTGGTTGCAGGAGGCCTGGCTATTGTGGGGTGGGTCTCTCAGTGATCACCTCATCCCTGAAGAGTGGTCTAGAATTTGAGTACTGGCACCTTTTTTGCTAGAAAAAATGCACTGGTTTTAACACACGTTGTAATTTTATAATGTGTGTCAGTGTTATGAAGGAGCCCTTTTATTAAAGTGTGTTAAGTACTAGTTTGACAGTTGTGGCAATTCTAGAACTGGGTGCCTATTCAGTAATGGACACTAGGGTCTTGTTTACTAAGGCGCACTAGCATTTTTAGCTGTGCTAAAAATTAGCACACGCTAATGCTAGACACACCTATATATTCCTATGGGTGTCTCTAGTGTTAGCGCGATAATTTTTAGTGCACGCTAAAAACATTAGCACGGCTTAGTAAACAGGGACCTAGGTGCTTAGTTTCTGTTCTACATGGTGTCTGGAAAAAACAGGACCCCAACATCTTTCCAATTAACCCAATAACATCTTACTGGAGCAAAAACTTCTGCCTGAAATTCGAGACATTTCTGAGTACTTTACTTTTCAGCAGGATGGAGCTCCAGTGCATCGAGCTCACAAAACAGTTACTCTTGATTAATGCAGCCCCAGATTTCATTGAGCCAACAGCTCAGTGGTGTCAAAGACTTCATGAATATGTCAAGGTTGAAGGAGGAGAGTTTGAACACAAATTATTTTCTAACTCCTCCTACTCTCTTACCTATGTTAATCATGTTAACCATCTCTCTGACCTCAAGTGCAACTTTCTTTAAATTACATAAGTACATAAGTAATGCCATACTGGGAAAAGACCAAGGGTCCATCGAGCCCAGCATCCTGTCCAACACAGCGGCCAATCCAGGCCAAGGGCACCTGGCAAGCTTCCCAAACGTACAAACATTCTATACGTGTTATTCCTGGAATTGTGGATGTTTCCCAAGTCCATTTAGTAGCGGTTTATGGACTTGTCCTTTAGGAAACTGTCCAACCCCTTTTTAAACTCTGCTAAGCTAACCGCCTTCACTACGTTCTCCGGCAACGAATTCCAGAGTTTAATTATATGTTGGGTGAAGAAACTTTTCTCCGATTTGTTTTAAATTTACTACACTGTAGTTTCATCACATAACCCCTAGTCCTAGTATTTTTGGAAAGCGTGAACAGACGCTTCACATCCACCTGTTCCACTCCACTCATTATTTTATATACCTCTATCATGTCTCCCCTCATCCGTCTCTTCTCCAAGCTGAATAGCCCTAGCCTCCTTAATCTTTCTTCATAGGGAAGTCGTCCCATCCCCGCTATCATTTTAGTCGCCCTTTTGCTGCACCTTTTCCAATTCTACTATATCTTTCTTGAGATGCGGCGACCAGAATTGAACACAATACTCAAGGTGCGGTCGCACCATGGAGCAATACAACGGCAGTATAACATCCTCACACCTGTTTTCCATACCTTTCCTAATAATACCCAACATTCTATTCACTTTCCTAGTTGCAGCAGCACACTGAGCAGAAGGTTTCAGCGTATTATCGACGACGACACCCAGATCCCTTTCTTGGTCCATAACTCCTAACGTGGAACCTTGCATGATGTAGCTATAATTCGGGTTCTTTTTTCCCACATGCATCACCTTGCACTTGCTCACATTAAACGTCATCTGCCATTTAGCCGCCCAATCTCCCAGTCTCGTAAGGTCCTCTTGTAATTTTCACAATCCTGTCGTGATTTAACAACTTTGAATAACTTTGTGTCATCAGCAAATTTAATTACCTCGCTAGTTACTCCCATCTGTAAATCATTATATATATATATAAAAAAGCAGCGGTCCTAGCACAGACCCCTGAGGAACCCCACTAACTACCCTTCTCCATTGTGAATACTGCCCATTTAACCCCACTCTCTGTTTCCTATCCTTCAACCAGTTTTTAATCCACCATAGGACATTTCCTCCTATCCCATGACCCTCCAATTTCCTCTGTAGCCTTTCATGAGGTACCTTGTCAAACGCCTTTTGAAAATCCAGATACACAATATCAACCGGTTCCCCTTTGTCCACATGTTTGTTTACTCCTTCAAAGAATTGAAGTAAATTGGTCAGGCAAGATTTCCCCACACAAAAGCCGTGCTGACTTGGTCTCAGTAATCCATGTCCTCGGATGTGCTCTGTAATTTTCTTTTTAATAATAGCCTCTACCATTTTCCCCGGCACTGACGTCAGACTCATCGGTCTATAATTTCCCGGATCTCTCCTGGAGCCTTTTAAAAAAATCAGCATTACATTGGCCACCCTCCAATCTTCCTGTACCACGCTCGATTTTAAGAATAAGTTGCATATCACTAGCAGTAGCTTCGCAACTTCATTTTTCAGTTCTATCAATACTCTAGGATGAATACCATCTGGTCCAGGAGATTTGCGACTCTTCAGTTTGCTGAACTGCCCCATTACGTCCTCCAGGTTTACCGTGAAGTCAGTAAGTTTCTCCGACTCGTCCACTTGAAATACCATTTCCGACACCGGTATCCCACCCAAATCTTCCTCGGTGAAGACCGAAGCAAAGAATTCATTCAGTCTCTCCGCTACGTCTTTGTCTTCCTTGATCGCCTCTTTTACCCCTCAGTCATCCAGCGGCTCAACCGATTCTTTTGTCGGCTTCCTGCTTTTAATATACCGAAAAAATTTTACTATGTTTTTTTGCCTCTAATGCTATCTTTTTTTCGTAATCCCTCTTGGCCTTCTTTATCTGCGCCTTGCATTTGCTTTGACACTCCTTATGCTGCTTCTTGTTATTAGTCACCTTACTTTCTAACTCCTCTTACTCTCTTACCTATCTATATGTTCCATCTTTGCTTAAACCCTACACTTTCAATTAAAATCTTCTATTACATATTGTGTTGAGGTTGTAAGTAGTATACTATGCCATACTTTATATTGCTATTTTAATATTTTTACTGCTGTAATTGTCTATTGCTCGTGTTTGATTTATTCTTACTGTACATCGCCTTGAGTGAATTCCTTCATAAAGGTGGTAAATAAATCCTAATAAATAAATAAATAAAATAAATGTGCCACAACTCTGCCATGCCTAACACCTGACTCATCCTCTTCCTGCAGTGGTTAGCCTTTGTGGCGTTCTGGTGGCATCCCACTACTGCGCAGCATCTTCCCAAGCATGTGTGTGCAGGAGGGGCTATCTTGTAATGCTGCTGGGATCCCTGCAGGGAGCATCATTTCCTGTCACTCACATTTTAAGGAAGTGTGAAGACAAACAGGTTTCCAGAAGCTATGACTCATCTTCTATTCTAGCTTTGCTTCATGTGTCTCTAAGTTCCTGCCTTGCCTACCTTGTCTCCAAGTTCCTGCCTTGTCACCAGTTCAAGTCTTGTCTGCCTTGACTTCTGCCAAGCCTTGCCTGCTTGCCTGTCTCCAGGCTGAACCTGCCTTGCCTAGAACTTTGCCTAGTGCTATGTCTAGCCCGAGTGACTCGCATGCCACCAGCCTGTCCCTGGCTATGGCCCAAAGGCTCACTTCCCCTGAGTCCATGACGCTATGGCCCTAGGGCTCACTTCCCCTGAGTCCATGATACTATGAATGAACTAAGAAACAAAATTATACTAATGCATTTTCAAAGATCATGCAAAATGTTTAAGCAATTGCAAAATATTTTCAAACTATGTAAGGGGTCCTGTTTTTTCCGGACACTGTATAGAATATTAGAATAACCTGGTTTTGACAGGCCTAATAGTTAGGTGCATGCATTTACACCAGCCATAGAAGTAGCCTAAGTACAGGTGCCTTTATGTGATACATGTAAGTTACAGTGTTCTATAAGTTATGCTAGTAAGTGGGAGCCCCCCCCCCCCCCATACCTTGCTCATGCTCCGTCTATGTATATGCCCCCTTACAAATATATGTTATACAAGATAGGTGCATATTTACAGAATAGTATGTAGGTGGAGCACGTATGCACATGCACACATTTATGATAGTATTCTAAACATTTATGTGTATAACACATCTGTATATGTTAACACAGAGTTTAAGAAATGCCCCTTTGGTATCTAATTCCCGCATTAAGTGCGTACATAATATTTATCTTTCTTGTTTAGACTGTGAGCTCTGTCAAGCAGGGACTGTCTCATTTGTGTTTAGTGTGCAGCACTGCGTACATCTATGAGCATTACAGAAATAAGTAATAGTAGAGTAGTAAATAATATGCAGGGCCAAGCTACTGTTTTCTAAAAAAAAAATATATATATATATTATTGAACGGTGCATTATATTTTCATTAAAAGAAGCATTCTACTGTTCTCGTGATCTGTTACTGTGCACAAGTCATTGCTTGCATTTTCTGGACCACAAGAAGCAATGCTTGTTGCCACCTGGTGGTCTTAAGGTATATTAAGGATCCTAAGCACCAAGCATTTTCCCCAGAGACTTGAACATTTCTCATTCTATGAGTACTTTCATAACAATCTGTCTAACTTGTGCAGAAAGTACATACATAGGTTAAACCAATTTTCAAATAGAAAAGTATACGTTTTTTCCTTTGAAAATTATCCCACAGAAAGTATGCACATATTTATACACTAGTTTATTTTATGTGCATTCATAAATATTTCACAACATTCATGTGTAAATGCCCTCCCTACCTATACTCCCAAGAATGCTTCCACTCAGTGCATATAGGCACCTCATTCTACCTGCATATAGTCTGAGCAGTTTTAAAAGAATCTGCAAAATTAAAAACTACAAACTCACCCATTGCTTCTTTCTTTCTTTCTTTCTTTCTTTCTTTCTTTCTTTCTTTCTTTCTTTCTTTCTTTCTTTCTTTCTTTCTTTCTTTCTTTCTTTTGTACAATTTGTGCATTTGTTGATTTTTCATACCAAGAACAAAATCATATATCCAGAAACACAAAGCAAACTAATACAATGAGTAACCCCTCTAACCCCTCCCCAAATATTCAGAAGCCAGGGAAAACATAATTTTTCTTTATAGTTTACAAATTTTGAGGCCCTTTTACCAAACAGCAGTAAAAATTGGTCTTAGTGCATCTTTATCTGGGTCATTCCTATGTGCTAAGGCCATGTTTACCACTGGGGTAAAATGGCTCATTTTCTGAATTTTTCAATAACGGCTATGCACTAATGTTACTCAGAAAATAGCGAAGGTGACAAAAAAAACAATGATGCTGTATAATCAAGAGTTTATTGATTGGTAAAAGTAACTCAGCAGTGACGACTCGACACGGCCGTGTTGCAACCGACTGGCCTGCCTCAGGATTCTCCTTGTGTTATGTGGCTGGGTCTGTTGCTGTCACTTCCTGTGTTATAGTATTGCTAATCTGATCATTGAGAACTTCTTCTAGACTAATGACTGCTAGTCTTTGTCTGAAGATTCACTGTTGAGTTACTTTTATCGATGAATAAACTCTTGACTATACAGCATCATCGTTTTTTTCCACCTTTGCTTTTTCCTGAGTGGTATTTCTCCTGCAAGGTTTTTTTGTTCTTCTGTTTTTATTGTCAAGCACTAATGTTCACATTTGCATGTGGCCATTAGCGCGTGAACCCTTCCTGTTACATATTGTATAGGTGGCAGGGACTCTCATGATAAACCTGTGCTAATTGGTTAGTGTGCGGCAGCGTAGCTGCACTAACCGAATAGCACAGAAAAAACCCAATCTCTGGCCCCCAGACATGCTCCATGCACCAAAAAATAAGAAATACTAGCAAGGGTACCACGTGCATATGGTAGAATTACCATGGAACACCTCAGTATGCCCCACAGTACGCAATTTTTGGTTGCCTCAGCTTTGTAAAAGGAACCCTTGGAGATTTATTTTTCTCTGCCTATCTTTTTTTTTTAAATATATTTCTTCACATTTCTTCAGTTTCATCTAAAGTCAAGTGTAGGGAGAGATGAGAGTGGAGAGGTAATGAGGAGCTGCAGAGTGAATGCACTTATAAGTCACATAAGAGGAGTTTGAACTGTATGCGGAAATGGATAGGGAGCCAGTGAAGTGATTTGAGGAGAGGGCTAATATGAGCATAACGACACTGGCGGAATATTAGTTATGCAGCAGAATTTTGAACAGATTGAAGAAGAGAGAGATGGCTAAGTGCGAGACCTGTGAAAAGCAAGTTGCAATAGTCTAAGCGAGAGGTGATGTGTGGATAAGGGTTATGGTAGTGTGATCAGAAAAGAAAGGGCGAATTTTGGTGATATTATTGTAAACCCCCTGGTGGCAGACCAAGGTATTACAATGATGGTACCAAATATGTCACGGTGTTTCCCCCAAATGACTCAACACCAACCAGGGAGTTTAACAATAAAAAGAAAATATTTTTTATTATTTGAATTATATTTAGATGTTAATTAAATTTTACCAACTTGCAAATTTAACATATGTATTTCAATTACAGGTTTGCAACACAAATCAGTTTAGAAACATTGGGAGCATTTTCAGATAAGTATAAATATTAGGTACATAAATCATTTAAGCACATTCAATTTTACAAAACACTAGAGTCTTTAAACTTTCTTTTCTCCTGTCTTTCAGATTTCCAGAGACCTTCAAGGATCTCAACCTGTAAGTTTTCCTCTACTCTTTTTTTCTTCTTCTTTTAGTTATCTCTCACTTATTGTTCAGGTTTCCTTTACTATTTTCTTTTATGTGCTCTTTTTAAAATAGTTCCAGTCACTTAGATGTTCTCTTTGTTTTCTCTCTGGTTCTCTTGAACAGTGGGTGCCTTTTCTTTCAGGTGATGATCTCCAGCATCAACTTTCTTCCAGTCTTATCCCAGTAACATGTTCTCACCAATACAGCTCCCTCCCAACTGCCAGCCTGAGCTGTTTGTCACTCTCCTGAGAGTTCCATCAGCATGCAGAACACTCAGCGAATGCACACAGTCTACTCAGTTTCACTGCACTGCTGCTCACTGTCTCTACACCAGATCTAGAAGGAGCCAGGTAATCTTTTAAAATTTAACCCATAGGGTTACATTATAGAGAAAGAAACAACAGGTTTTATCAATCTGCTAAATATGTTCAAAGAAGGAGAGAGAGAAGTCGAAGATGACCCCAAGGTTACGAGATGATGAGACAGGGAGGGTGAGAGTGTTTTCCACAGAAATAGAGAATGGGGGAAGAGGAGAGGTTGGTTTAGGGGGAAAGATAAGAAGCTCAGTCTTGGTCATGTTTAGTTTCAGATGGCGGTGAGACATCCAGGCAGTAATGTCAGACAGGCAGGCTAATACTTTGGCCTGAATTCCAGCTGAGATTTCTGGTCTGGAGAGGTAGATCTGGGAGTCCTCAGTGTAAAGATGGTATTGAAAACCATGGGATGAGATCAGAGTACCAAGGGAAGAAGTATAGATGGAGAAAAGAAGATGTCCCAGGACAGATCCCTGAGGTACACCAACTGACAGTGGGATAAAAGTGGAGGAGGATCCACCAGAGTATACACTAAAGGTACGCTGGGAGAGATAAGAAGAAAACCAGGAAAGAACAGAGCCCTGAAATCCAAGTGAGGACAGCGTATCAAGGAGTAGGCTGTGATCAACAGTGTCAAAAGCAGCAGAGAGATCGAGAAGGATGAGGATAGAATAGAGGCCTTTGGATCTGGCCAGGAACAGGTCATTGGACACTTTAGCAAGCGCTGTTTCAGTGGAATGAAGGGGGCGAAAGCCAGATTGAAGTGGATCAAGAATCTTGGATAGGAACGGGAGGAGGGAGATGGGGCGATAGTTAAGCAGGTATTTGCTAAGTATTGCTTAGGCACCCTGATTTCACTTATGCAGGTATGCACACACATGAACATGTAAATGGTAATATTCTAATCCTGTTTGCATGTAACACATGTGTAAATGAGGATGCCTAGGGTATAGAAATGCCCTTCATGTTTGGAATGGACTTCCTGAGTTGGCATATCATGTCATCTCCCTATCTTTATTCACATCTAGTCTAAAACTCACCTTTAAAACCTCTGGTTCTCCCACTCACAACCTTGTTTCTAGCATTTTCTTTAAAATTGCACTTCCTAAAGTTTATTCTTCTGCGTTTTTTTCTTGGTTAGACTATAAGCTCTAGAGGGAAGGGACAGTCTCTTATGTGTGTTTCTACACTGCTGTGTGTAGGTGGATTATCACTATAGAAGAGATAAGATGTTGTCATAGAAAACAGATCTCACTTAGCTGCATCCTGACGCTAACTCTCTCCTCAGCTAGCATTTTCTTCCCCTATTGACATATCCCTTATGCACACCTACCCAAGAAGTGCACTGGATTGTAATCATCACTGCATATGTAAAAATTAAAGTAACCCCTACCATTCTAAGGAGGCTATTGGGCTCATTTTCAAAACAGAAAAAACATCTAAAAAGTGGTATAAAGCAGCATTTGGACATTTTTCTCACAAAAACATCAAAATCAGTATTTTAGAAACATATTTTTAGATGTTTTTCTCAACTAAGACATTTTGAGCTAGACCTGTTTTAATAACGAATAAGGAATAAAAGGTGCCCTAAATAAGCAGATAACCACTGGAGGGAATTAGGGATGACCTCCTCTTATTCCCCCAGTGGTCACTAACCCCCTCCCACCCCAAAAAAATATGATTAAAACATTTCTTGCCAGCCTCAAATGTTATACTCAGGTCTATTAGAACAGCATGCAGGTCCCTGGAGTAGTCTAGTAGTGGTGCAGTGCACTGCAGACAGGTGGACCCAGGATTCTACCTCCCCTACCTGTTACACTTGTAGAGGAAACTGTGAACCCTCCAAAACTCACCAGAAACCCACTGTACCCACATATTGGTGCCCCCTTCACCCGTAAGGGTTTTGGCAGGGGTGTACAGTTGGGGGTAGTGGGTTTTAGGTGGGTTTTGGGGGCCTCAGTAGACAAGGCAAGGGAGTAATGGTGAGAGGTGTACCTGGGAACATTTATTTGAAGTCCACTGCAGTGCCCTCTAGGGTGCCCGATTGCTTTCCTGGGATGTCAGGGGGACCAGTCTACTAAAAATGCTGGCTCCTCCTACATCCTAATGGCTTAATTTTGTCCGTTTTGCACTTGGACTTTTTTTTTTTTTTTTTTTTCGAAAATGGACTAAGACACAAAACATCCAAATCACAAAACCTTGTTCAAAACAGTATTTTCAGGGGGGAAAAGAGATAGACATTTTCCTTTTTTGAAAATGAACATCTTTCCTATTCAAATTTTGGACAGTTGGACTTAGATGTCATATTGAAAATGCCCCTCCATGGGGTTTGCATTTATATTTAGAAGCATGGCTAACTCAGCAACAAAAAATACAGTCATTGTTACAGATTTCTTCAGCTAGAGATGTTATCTCAAAATTTTCATATTTTTATTGACAAAGCAAAGATTAATGACTTAAATTTATTTATAGTTTTCTAGCGCTCACAAATATCTTTAAAAAATGCCTGCTAATAAGAGTTTCAAAAAGACAATTCTGTATTTTATCAAGAAATTCCGTACTGCAGTCATGTATGTGTTTACCTTTACTACAAACAGACCATGCAATCAATGTTTGACAAAATAAAAGAATCCACATTCCTTTGCTGTTTTCAGAACATTGCACCACTTGGTGGCAACAGTTCTACACAAATGAATTAGAATAGCCTCCCAGAGTTCAGATTAATGGGCAAGAAGGCAAACTGACAATATAAGCAATATAATCATTACTGTACCAGGAAAAATACATATTAAATATAATCAACATTCTTGCTAATATAACTTTTAAATCTCCATTTGAAATGTTCTTATATCCTAAATAAACAAAAAAAAATGAGCACATAAACCATTCCTCTCATCTTTACAGTAACTGGGGGATTCTAACCAAATTCATGTGCATAGAGATGATAAATAATGCTCCTTAAATTGCTCTTGTTGCTCCTTCTTTCTATCAGTCATCGAACATAGCATAAATCAATGAAAGTTAAAAGCAGCGACCATGGACCATGCAATGTATATTGTATATACTGCATTCTTACATGCAATCTGTTTAAAATAAAAAGCCCTTCAAAAGGCTCATATATGGATAGTAGCAAAGAAAAGGTGATCAAATAGTTTAAGCAAGTCAAGAACATATAGAGGGGTATTTTCAATGTGATGTTTAAGTCCGACTTTGCACGTTTTGCTCAAAATGTCCGGAATCCAGGTGGCAAATATAGCAATTTTTGAAACAGCAAAACATCTAAAAAAAAAATTTTTCACAAATGGACACTTGCTAGATGTTGTTGAGCTCTGTGCATTTGTTCTTTTTGGTCCATTTTCAGAAAATACATCCAAGTAAAAAACGCACATAATCAAGCCACTGGGATGTAGGAGGAGCCAGCATTCTTAGTAGACTGGCACACAGACATCCCGTGCAAAGCAGTGGGGCACACTAGGGGGTACTACAGTGGACTTCACAACCCACCAAAAACTTACTGTACCCAACTATACACATGTCCTTATGTCTGCAAGCATCATCTACAGTGGGTTTTTGGTGGGTTTTGGAGGGCTGACACATTTCACCACAATTGTAATAGAGTGGACTATGGGCCTGGGTTTCCTTCTCCACAGTACGCTGCACTGATCACTAGGTGACTCCAGGGACCTGCTTACTGCTCTAATAGGACTGGCTATAACATCTGAGGCTGTCATAGAGGCTGGTGGTATGTACTGTTTCTTTCAAATCTTTGGGTGGTGGGAGGGGGTCAGTGAACACTGGGAGAGTAAGGGGGTCATTCCTTTATTCCTCCAGTGGTCGTCTGGTCATTTTAGGCACTTTTTTGTGGCTTAGTCTTTATTAAAACAGATCCAGCTGAAAACATCTTAGTTTTAGTCATGGACGTTTTTGTTTTGTTCAATTATGGCAGAAAAACTCCCAAGCATTAGGAATGCCCTAATCCTACCTCCTACATGCCCCCTAGTGATTTGGATGCACTGCATAGATAAACATCTGCAAAATAAGTTTCGAAAATAGCAATTTGAATGTTTTGGCAAGTAAAACGCTTAAATGCTGCTTTATGCCACTTTTTATACGTTGTTCTCTTTTGAAAATAAGTCCCATAGTGAAATTTTGAATATAAAGTTATGCACTCAGCCCTACTAAGTTATCAAAATAGGGCAATTTAGGAGCATTACCCTCAACTTTAAGAGAATAAATTCTTCGAATATTGTGCCCAATATGGGCAATTATATAATCTACGCACCCACATTTACATGTCCCTTGTGCACTTAAGCCAGTAGGGCACTTAAGAACTATTCTGCAAATACCCATATAGATTACATATTGTGTACACATAGGAGGGTCATGGCCAGGACGCAGGCAGGGCTCCCACTTATGAACATGACTTATAGAATACTGCAAGTTATGTGCATCCTTGCTGCATATAGCTGCCTGTACTTGTGGTAGATTGGTTGATATAACTGTGGATGCCTAAATATTAGGCACACCAATACTAGGTTATCCTAGTTTTCTCAAATGGAACCTGGGTGTCTAGTTTCTACAATAGGCTCCTACCATGCAGTCTCGTGAGGCCTGAATGGAGGTGACCAGTTGTAGAATTGCCTCCATTATATATATAATTTATCTTTATGAGGATCATTCTTCCTTTGGCACAAGGGATTACAGCATACACTGATTCTTATAAATGATCTCATGGGCATGGAAGAGTTTTCTTGTTTGTACATCCAGTTTTCAAGATCTTTAAGAGGCCAGACAACAATAATGATGCACTTAGGGTGTAGAAATCTATGGGAGACGTACGTGTTAGGCCTGTGAGAGTCTGATATGTATGGACGGGGAGAGAGATCTTGGGGTGACAGTATCTGAAGATCTGAAGGCGACGAAACAGTGTGACAAGGCGGTGGCCGTAGCGAGAAGGTTGCTAGGCTGTATAGAGAGAGAAAAGAGGTTTTAATGCCCCTTGTATAAGTCGTTGGTAAGGCCCCACCTGGAGTATTGTGTTCAGTTTTGGAGGCCATATCTTGCTAAGAATGTAAAAAGAATTGAAGTGGTGCAAAGAAAAGCTACAAGAATGGTATGGGACTTGCGTTACAAGACGTATGAGGAGAGACTTGCTGACCTGAACATGTGTACCCTGGAGGAAAGGAGAAACAGGGGTGATATGATACAGATGTTCAAATATTTGAAAGGTATTAATCGCAAACAAACCTTTTCCGGAGAAGGGAAGGCGGTAGAACTAGAGGACATGAAATGAGATTGAAGGGGGGAAGACTCAAGAAAAATGTCAGGAAGTATTTTTTCACAGCGAGAGTGGTGGATACTTGGAATGCCCTCCCGCGGGAGGCGGTGGAGATGAAAACGGTAACGGAATTCAAAAATGCGTGGGTTAAACATAAAGGAATCCTGTTCAGAAGGAATGGTTCCTCAGAAGCTTAGCCGAGATTGGGTGGCAGAGCCGGTGGTAGGAGGCGGGGCTAGCATTGGGAGGCGGGGCTAGTACTAGGCAAACTTCTGTGCCCTGAAAATGGCAGAAACAAATCAAGGTCAGGTATACACAAAAAGTAGCACATATGAGTTTATCTTGTTGGGCAGACTGAATGGACCTTGCAGGTCTTTTTCTGCTGTCATCTACTATGTTACTATCAGGCTTATTTTCGAAAGTGATCGCCGGCGATCTTCTGACATAAATCGGGAGATGGCTGGCGATCTCTCAAAAGTGGCGAAATCGGTATAATTGAAAGCGGCTTTTTTGACACCATCGCCGCTTTCCTGTCACCGCGCCGGCGAAAGTTCAAGGGGGCGTGTCGGTGGCGTAGCGAAGGCGTAGCAAAGGCGGGACATGGGCGGGCATGGCCCTGGCTACCAGATGGCCGGCTTTTGCGGATAATGGAAAAAAGCAGCGTTCATCAGTATTTCGCCGGGTTTACTTGGTCCTTTTATTTTCACGACCAAGCCTAAAAAAGGTGCCCCAACTGACCAGATGACCACCGGAGGGAATGCGGGATGACCTCCCCGTAGTCCCCCAGTGGTCACCAACCCCCCTCCCACACTAAAACAATACAAATAAAAACCTTTTTTTACCAGCCTGTATGCCTGCCTCAAATGTCATACCCAGCTCCCTGACAGCAGTATGCAAGTCCGTGGAGCAGGTTTTAATGGGTGCAGTGCACTTCAGGCAGGCAGACCCAGGTCCATCCCCCCCCCTACCTGTTACACTTGTGGTGGTATGTGTTGAGCCCTCCAAACCCCCCCCCCAAAACCCACTGTACCCAGATATATAGGTGCCCTCCTTCACCCATAAGGGCTATGGTAATGGTGTTGAGTGGTAGGGAGTGGGTTTGGGGGTATTTTGGGGGGCTCAGCACCCAAGGTAAGGGAGCTATGCACATGGGAGCTATTTGTGTATTTTTTAAACATTTTTAGAAGTGCCCCCTAGGGTGCCCGGTTGGTGTCCTGGCATGTCAGGGGGACCAGTGCACTACAAATGCTGGCTCCTCCCATGACCAAATACCTTGGATTTTGCCGGGTTTGAGATGGCCAGCAGTTTTTTCCATTATCACTGAAAAACAAAACCAGCGAGCTCAAACCCGGCGAACTCTGGCATTTGGCCGGGCTAAACCGTATTATCGAAAAAAAAGATGGCCGGCCATCTTTTTCGAAAATACAGTTTCGGCCAGCTGTTGCGCCACCACCAAAATAGATCGCCAACGACCTATTTCGCTGACAACATTTGATTATGCCCCTCTATGTTACTATCCAGCTTATTTTCGAAAGAGAAAGACGCCCATATTTCGACCCAAATCGGGAGATGGGCGTCTTTCTCCAGTGGGCGCCCAAATCGGTATAATCGAAAGTCTGCAATCTGTCGCGGGAACGAACAAAGTTGACGGGGGCTTGTCGGAGGCGTGGTGAAGGCGGGACTGGGGGCGTGTTTATCAGCCAAGTAGAGATGGGCGCCCTCGGCCGATAATGGAAAAAAGATAAGCGTTTTAACCGAGAAGTTGGGTCACTTTTTCTGGACCCTTTTTCTCATGAACAAGTCTGCAAAAAGTGCCCCAACTGCCCAGATGACCACAGGAGGGAATCGGGGTTGACCTCCCCTGACTCCCCCAGTGGTCACTAACCCCCTCCCACCAAGAAAAAAGAACTTTAAAAACTTTTTTTGCCAGCCTGTATGCCAGCCTCAAATGTCATACCCAGCTCCATCACAGCAGTATGCAGGTTCCTGGAGCAGTTGTTAGTGGGTACAGTGGACTTCACCCAGGTGGACCCAGGCCCATCCCCCCCACCTGTTACACTTGTGGTGGTAAATGGGAGCCCTCCAACCCCCCTCAAAACCCACTGTACCCACATCTAGGTGCCCCCCTTCAGCCATAAGGGCTATGGTAATGGTGTAGAGTTGTGGGCGGAGGGGGGTTGGGGGGGGATTTGAGGGGCTCAGCACCCAAAGGAAGGGAGCTATGGACTTGGGAGATATTTTACTTTTTTTTAATTGTTACAAGTGCCCCCTAGGGTGCCCGGTTGGTGTCCTGGCATGTGAGGGGGACCAGTGCACTACGAATCTTGGCCCCTCCCATGACCCAATGCCTTGGATTTGTTCGGTTTTGAGCTGGGCGCCTTCAGTTTCCATTATCGCTGAAAAACGAAACCGCCCAGCTCAAATCCGCACACATCCGATGCATTTGCCCGGCACAAACCGCATTATCGGAAAAAAAGATGGGCGCCCATTTTTTTCAAAAATATGGTCTGTCCCGCCCCTTCACGTACCCGTTCTCGGACATAGACACCAATGGAGATGGGTGTTCGCATTCGATTATGCCCCTCCACGTATAACAAGAGTGCAGGAATCACCAGCTTGCATCTTATTCCATGATGTTAATACACTTTTCAATATCAATTTTAATCTCCTGTAATGTTCTTTGCTGATCTTTTTTCTTAGTGATTTGTGCCAGACTGTGGTTACTTCTTAGATATTTATATAAATTCTCCTGCTCAAGTCATCAGTCAGAGGAAGGTTTTCAGTTTTGCTCATTTTTTGTGTAAGGAAAGTTGTGTAGCACATTTATCCAAGCCTAGCAAATAAGTGAAGAAATACACATCTCTCAGATCATGTTCTTAAAAAACTCTTCATTCAAAAACAGTATGCAAAACAAAAATGACCCAACACGAGTCGTGTTTCGGCCCTACTGGTCTGCATCAGGGGTCTACAAACAACTACACAAATAAAACAATCAACACAAATCATAAGAGTATAAAGATCATAATCCATAGTAAAATGATCAAAGAATGTATTAATAAAATGATAATACGTAATTGCAAACATATAAATAATTAATTAAAAATATGTATATATATATATATATATATATATATATATATATATATATATATGTATATATATATATATATATATATATTATATATATATATAAGTACTGCATTCAGTTGTGGTCACCATCCTGCTTATTTTTGAAAGAGAAGGGCGGCCATCTTCCGACACAAATCGGGAGATGGCCAGCCATCTCTCAAGTCCGGCAAAATCGATATAATTGAAAGCCGATTTTGGCCAGCCTTAACTGCAGTCCGTCATGGAGCTGGCCAAACTTCAAGGGGGTGTGCCGGCATGGTACAGAAGGTGGGACAGGGGCGTGCTTAAGAGATGACCGGCTTCGCCCGATAATGGAAAAAGGAAAGCCGTCCCTGACGAGCATTTGGCCGACTTTACTTGATCCCTTTTTGTTCACAACCAAGCCTCAAAAAGGTGCCCCAACTGACCAGATGACCACCGGAGGGAATGGGGGATGACCTCCCCTTACTCCCCCAGTGGTCACTAACCCCCTCCCACCCAAAAAAATAAAAAGTAAAAAACATTTTTTGCCAGCCTCAAATGTCATACCCAGCTCCATGACAGCAGTAAAGGTCCCTGGAGCAGTTTTTAGTGGGTGTGGTGCACTTCAGGCAGGTGGACCCCCCCCCCCCCCCGACCTGTTACACTTGTGGTGGTAAATGGGAGCCCTCCAAACTCCCCCCCCCCAAAAAAAACCCCACTGTACCCACATCTAGGTGCCTCCCTTCACCCATAAGGGCTATGGTAGTGGTATACAGTTGTGGTGAGTGGCCATCTCAAACCCGGCCATCTCTGACTTTTGGCCGGCCCCAACCGTATTATCGAAATGAAAGATGGCCGGCCATCTTTTTTGATAATACGGTTCGGAACTGCTCTTTGCAGCGCCGGTCATATAGATGGCCGGTGCCAATCGATTATGCCCCTCCATATCTCAAAAAAGGTATAGAGGAATTAGAAAAGGTTCAAAGACGAGTGAACAAAATGATAAAGCGGATGGAACTCCTCCCATATGAGAAAAGCTAAAGAGGTTAGAGCTCTTCATCTTGGAAAAGAGATGGCTGAGGGGGAATATGATTGAGATTAAAAAATCATGAGTGGTGTAGAATGTGCAGAAGTGAAATGATTTTTTATTCTTTCAAAAAGTACAAAGACCAGGGAACACTCAATGAAATCACATGGAAATGGGTTTTAAAACAAATAGGAGGAAACATATTTTCACTCAAAGAATAGTTAAGCTCTGGAACTAGCTGCTGGAGGATGTGGTAACAGTGGTTAGCGTATCTGAGTTTAAAAACGGTTTGGACAAATTCCTGGAGGAAAAGTCCATAGTCTGTAATTGAGATGGACATGGGGGAATCCACTGCTTGCCCCGGGATTGGTAATATGAAATGTTGTTACTAATTGGGTTGCTGTCAGGTACTTGTGACCTGGATTGGTCACTGTTGGAAGCAGGATACTGGGTTAGATAGACCACTGGTCTGACACAGTATGGCTATTTTTATGTTTTTATGTTTATGTTTACCACGTCCTGAAAAGTGAAAGCTAGCCTATGATGTATCAATATAGCAACCCCTCCTTTTTTCTTACCGTCTTTACTAGAATTACAACAAATTTGAAAGTACTGTTTATGTTGTGGAACAGTTTTGCCCCCACTTCAGTAAAATGCATTTCTTGATCAAACTCTTAGTTAATTCTTTGTACAGTAAACTCTTCTTCCATGGGGAATTTAAACCCCTAACATTTAGGGTTCATATTCTAATGGTGTTGCTACCCATGGAGCCAGATTACCAGCAAGATTAAGTTAACACGGCTCCACTTGTTTAATTCGAGCACACATCCCCCTCCCCTCCTCTCCTTCCCTTCTTGCCCCAACTCCCTTCCCATCTCCCCTGACAAAACCAGCCACATCATCCAGTGACTGATACTGTCCATCAGTGCTACCCTCATATCAATTAAATTTAAAGTAATAGACCCCCTTCCTCTCTATTCCACTCCCCTAAGAGCACAAAAATAGAGCAAGTTAAAGTTACTTCTCATACTGTCTGTGCAACAAGTACAACAACAAACTGTCATTAGGCAATCAGCATTTATCAAACAAGGTAACATCTAGCCATTTCTGATGTCTGTCATTCATATAACAACCTGTAGAACAACAGTGATTTATATGTATATGAACCCTCTTGGAACATGGCCTGCTCTAATAATTCAGCTTCAGAGACCTGAAAAGAAAAAACGTGATCTCAAAACCAGTCATATTCAAGTGCCATCTGAAGCTGGCAAAGCAGTAAATTTCTTCAATGTTAGAATCAGATAAGCGAGATAATCATCTCCCCTTATCCCCTCGCTGTCACTTATGGGAAGGAGAAGGCAGTTTGTCCTTTCTGTGCATAGCGTATATCTCCTCTGCGATACTGGATATTATCCACAACATTAAGTTGAAGAAGAATCTGCCAATTTGGGCTCTCTGCATTGCTCCTTTTACTGTGAAAATAAGCCCTGAAGGAAAGTCCTATTTATACCATATCTGCTCGGATCATAGTAACGTGATGAAAATTCCTTCTCTTTTGCAATGTCAACTGAGAAATACCTAGGTACAATTCCACAGCTGCACCCTTCCACTTGATAGTTTCTTGCTTGTGTGTTGCCACTAGTATGTGCTCCCTAATTCTGAAATCATGTATACAGGCTATGATGTCTCTGCTTTGATTTTCCTTCCAAGGCTTGAGTGCCCTGTGCACTTGATCAATTTGTATAGTGGTCTGTTTCCTAGTATCATCTACACAATCTCTCCCTCTTATATGAATATTATTTTGTCTGGACCTATTTTCAAGGTCCTCCATCTTTTCCCAGAGGGCTTGTAAGAATTTTGAGGTTCCCTTCCAAGGATATTCGAATCATGACCACCTGTGCCTCAAAATCCTCCAATTTCTTTGTTTCCTCTTGCAAAGTATGCAACCCACTCTAATCCAGCTTAATGTCCTCAACTGCTGCTCAAATATCCTGTCACACCAGCTGAAATTATTTTTTTTAATTCAGCCCTCCAACAAGAAACCTTTCAGGAGCCTGCATGGCCATTAATACAATAAATGGAAAAACGGCCATTTTACAGCTACAGTAAAAATGGCCTTAGTCCATGGGAAAAAAACATGCAAGGGTGTTCTAAGGCTACTTTTTGTTGCACCTTAGTTAAAGGGCCCCTTAGGCAGTTGTCTCACAGTGTTGCTGACACTTAATTGTAGAACAAGTAATTGCAAGGGGTGCCACCATTTTGATAACCGAAGCCGAAGAGGCAGGAGTGGACACCACTAGACACCAGGTATCTCTAGGTCATGGCCTAATTATTCAGAGGTGCAGGGAGTGGTTGGTTTTGTGTTCTAGGTGGGGCTTCCTCTACTGACAAGGATTGGGGGGGATTAAAGATTGGAGAGGTAGCTGGAAAGGGGATCAGGGAGCAGGGGATCAGACTGGTGCTTCTCTTTATGAGGTTCTCAGCTGATATTCAGTCAAGACTCAGTCCTGGCTGAACATTAGCAATGACCGGCATAACTCAGGGCGATGCACTCTTGGCCACTGTATTGGTAATAGTCTAGACTATTGTCCATTGCCCTTTGGCCTACAGTATGTAAGCAGGTCTTCTGTCTTTAATTGACCTTAGTATCTTGCACATGCTCTGTTGCTATATGTTATATTACATGTTTTATTCAGATCATGCAGTATATGTGTGATCACTATATGCTCGCTGAGAGGAAGATCCATAAAAGGAATTAAGCAAGCCATTTGAGGAAAGGCTAGGTCCTTCTATATGAGGAAAGGCTTGAGAGGTTAGGTATCTTCAACTTGGCAAAGAGACGGCTGAGGGGGGATTTGATTGAGGTCTACAAAATCCTGAATGGAGTAGAATGGGTAAAAGTGAATTGATTTTTAACTCTTTCAAAAAGTAGAAAGACCAGGAGATACTCAATGAAATTACATGGAGATACTTTTAAAACAAATAGATGGAAAAAAAAAACATTTTCACTCAAAGAATAGTTAAGCTCTGGAACTCACTGCCAGAGGATATGGTAATGTTGGTTAGCATATCTGGGTTTAAGAAGGGTTTAGACAAGTTCCTGAAGGAAAGTTCCATAGTCTGTTATTGAGATGGACATGAGGGAAGCTTACCCTGGGATTGGTAGCAAGGAATGTTGCTACTAGTTGGGTTTCTGTCAGGTACTTGTGACATGGATTGGCCACTGTTGGAAGCAGGATACTGGGCTAGATGGACCATTGTTCTGACCCAGTATGTCTATTCTTATGTTCTTATGCTTGTCTGGATCTTTACTGGCAAATCCATACAGGAAGGATGTGAATGAGGAAGAGTAAAACCTTTCTTCCCGAGATATATCTTCCGTACCTACCTTGGTACAGTCAATGGTAATAAGTCATCTGGACTACTGTAATGCACTGTATGCTGGCTGCAAAGAACAAACTATCAAAAAACTCCAAACGGCCCAGAATACAGCCACCAGACTCATATTTGGAAAAACCAAATATGAAAATGCAAAACCCCTAAGAGAGAAACTTCACTGGCTCCCACTCAAGGAACGAGTTGCATTCAAGATCTGCACGATTGTACAAAAAATTATTCATGCAGATGCCCCAATCTACATGCTAAACCTTGTGGACCTGCCTCCTAGAAACGCCATAAGATCATCCTGCAAATTTCTCAATCTGCACTTCCCTAGCTGTAAAGGATTAAAATACAAGCTGATACACGCCACCACCTTCTCTTGCATGAGCACGCAATTGTGGAATGCATTACCTACAGCCCTGAAAGCTATTGATGACATAACTAACTTCCGTAAATCTCTGAAGACACATCTATTCAACAAGGCCTACAAAGAGAGCCCATAGCCTTACAAAATTACCGCACCAACTCACCCAATTATTACAGTCCACCTTATATCTTGCCTAACACCTTCCTTCTCTCTTACCTCACCTAATCTTTGTACATTACTAATTGTATCTGATATCATGGAATGATTATGTCACAACCAAACGCTGTAAGCCACATTGAGCCTGCAAATAGGTGGGAAAATGTGGGATACAGGGAAAATGTGGGATACAAATGCAATAAATAAATAAATTATTTATTTAACTGTGCTGCAAAGTTCCAGAAGCTGCAGTTTCATGCCTGGAGCTGATAAGTTGCCAGGTCCTGCCTACAATATTACTCCTGACTCACCCGCTGGATGGGGGGACTCTCCCAGCTTGAACTGACTATAGTGACTGCATCAGGATGTTGCATTATATTGTGGTGATGTATTATTATCATCATTATTAGCTGTAAATATATACATTGTATAAATTCAAATATACATTGCATTTACTTTTAGAGTTTAGGGCTACTTTTAAACAAACTACATCTTATCTTCTGAAAATGTTTGTGTACTTCCTTCTCTTTCCTGTGCATTATTCCAGATCAAAACAGCCAGTCATACCATGATATCCCATGCTGGTGCCTGAACATGGCCCAGCATTAAATATTGGGGCATAATACATCCAGCAGTGGTCAATGTTTAAACAAATGTTGACTGTCATCAGCTGAATATTGACTGGATAGTCTCTCATTCCTTGAAGGAAGAATGTAAGGTAAACATGACAAAACACATGATCATAAACAATACAAATGGCAAAGTTTTGCTCAGCTGAGTAGAAAAAAAAATCAAAACAGCTGAGTAGAAAAAAAAAATCAAAACTGTGGGCTGAGGAGGCCACTGCATGCAGGAAGGGCCCCAAGTACTTGAAACATTCCCTAAAATTCTGAGCCCTGGGACAGCAGTTTCTTCCCTGCTCCATCAAATGATGTCACTCATTTGTGTGCCTAACTCAGCTGTACTTGTCAATGGAAAGACATGTATACAGTGAGATTTATTGCACGTCACTATGACAAAAGTAAAAATACTTCTTAAAATTCTATTTCTTTACTTAATATTGTATGAGAGTTTTGGCAAAGATTCTGGCTTCTAGATTAAACATTAGCATCTCTTTCTAAAATGATCTTGGCCGAACAATTCATTGATGGAAAATATTGTTAGATAATATCAGCAATACTGAATGTCTCCCATTCTATTAAGCAACTACTACTAACTACTACTATTTAACATTTCTAAAGCGCTACTAGGGTTACGCAGCGCTGTACAATTTAACATAGAAGGACAGTCCCTGCTCAAAGAGCTTACAATCTAAAGGACAAATGCACAGTCAGTCAAGTAGGGGCAGTGCTATCTCTGGATGCCAAAAATGTACTAGACTAACTTTTTGATTCATTAAGCTTTTGTCCTATAGATGAATAGAGGGCAATTTTATAAAGTTATGAAGGAATTACATGTGTAATTCATTAGAATAATGGCATATGCATACATGTGTGTACACATATGCATGTATATGCCAAAATCTCACCTAAATGCTATTCTAAAAATATGTCATCTATCTTATACAGTCCATATTTTACAGGTAGGTGTAGTCTGGACAGGACTCATACTCACATAACTTGTAGATTGCAGTTATGGGGTGTTTCAAGCTGCAACATGGCTATCAAGTTAATCAAAAAAGTACTCAAGTATGGTTTCCCCTTTTTCCCTTTTCGCCAGCTATCCTCTCCGACAGGACTAAGGGTCATCGGAAATGTGGCGATTGTAGTCTGTGTCATGTCATGGAAGAAACTACTGTATTTGTGAACCCGTTCAACCACAAGGAATACGAATTAAAACAATACACTAATTGTAAGTCTAGCTTTGTAGTATATTGCTTAAGATGCCCTTGTAATAAATTGTATGTGGGCCAAACCACGAGGATGTTAACAACACGTTTGGGGGAACATAAAAGTTCCATTTATACCAATAAAATAGGACTGCCGCTGGTCAAGCATTGCAATGAAAAACAGCATTGCTTTGAAGAATTACGATGTGTAGTTCTGCAATCTATTCAGCGAACCAAGAGAGGGGGTGACTACCGGAAAATTCTGATTCAATGAGAACAAAAGTGGATGTTTACATTTAATTCTTTGCACCCCAATGGTTTGAACCATCGTGTCGAATGGAGTCACTTTTTTTAGACCTTCTGATTCGCGGTCCCCCCTGAGAGCGTCTGACATCACAGAAACTATATAACAGTCAGGAGGAACCGTTAGTGAGATGATAGGAGAGCGTGATTGAAGAGTGCTGACCTTTCTTTAAGTATGTGAGGGATTGTAAGTAATCTCAGCAATTCATAGTGCATATGACATTATCTTTTTCCTCTTTTTTTAGTATGTGAAACCGATGCCCTGAAGCAGCTCGGCACATTAAAGATAGAAAGAGGAACGCAGCACGCTATGCTGTCCGAGAAAAACACCCACTATAAAGATAAGTGGGGAGTTTATTGATTTAACACAAAAGTTGTTAATAACCTATGAAGCTGTAGATATTTTTTTCATCAGCAGGTTGATGTAATAACAGGTTTTTTGGGGCCAATGATGAAAGCAGGGTCTATAGACCCGTTATAGCTTCAACAGATCGATTCAGGACCTGGAAGCTCTTTGAGGCCATTTTTTCCTGCTTGATGTAACACAGTTTGAACTGTAGGTAGGCTATTTGTCATTTACCGACAACAGATCTCGTTTTGTGTATTTATTTATTTTTGTCGATCTGGAACCGAACATTTTTCACAGTTTAGTTGATTCCCCTTTCTCATTACATAACCTACAAAATATTGCTACTGGTCTTTAAAATTCATAACTCCAGTGAACCTGTTATCTCTTGTGTTTTCTAAAACCTTATTCTCCGTCCAGGATGCTTAGGTCATCCCAGCAAAATCGCTCAATTGTCCGGCTTTTACCACCCTTGATTTACCATGAGATTGACTGCCCTTGCCAGCATCATCTCCAAAATGATGCCAGAAACTCCTAGTGGTAGTCTCATGGTACTACAGGTTTCTGTATAGAGACTGTCTAGCATGTAAAGTATGGAGTTGTTTCATAAGATTTAGCAAGATAAAATAATTCATTATCTATCAACAAATTACAAGTCATAAAAATCATACATAGGAAGTGGAAGGCCGAAGTGATACTTGCAGCTCAGTGAGTGAGATGCACAGGTTCCTATTTTTTTGTGCAGTTGCCAGTGGTGTGGACCTATACTACTCTTATCTGTGCTTGAAATGCCGCTGCTAAAGGCAGCTTAGTAGAAGGGCTCCTTGGTGGTTTTCTTTTTTTTTTAATTGGGATTCCCCCCTTAAAGTGGGCATTAAAACCCATGCATGTTATATTTTTATGACTTGGAATAAGTGTTAATTGCATGGGTTCTGTTTTTCTGTACTTTATTGTGAATATATTACAATCTGAAAAAACAATTTTAAAAAATTATTCACAGACATTTAAATTGACCGATATTTTATCAGAAGCAGTGCACTCAAATCTTTTCAGCGGAAACTATTTGCAGTGTATTATTTCCTCATGTAAACTTAAATGCATAACAATACAATAGTCCAAGTATAGTAAAACTAACAAATGCACTACTATATATTTTAAAAAAAATTGCTCCAAAAATGTCCTTAATCATACTACTTGTAACTTAAGAATGCCCAATGAGAAAATTAAGTTGTCTGAGGTTTTATCAACAACTTTGAATCAACAATAACACTCAGACATATACATTCTATATGTATTTGATCAGAATACTATTTCATTTGGGATTTCCTGATCTGCTGCAACAGTAAACTTTCACGGCTTCATATTTACCATCATTAATTCATTGGACATTTCTATTACACCGCTCTTCAATACAAGAAGACTTATTAACAAATGGTGAAGATTCAATGCAAGAAATCATGAAAAAAGAAACAAGCAAATACAATATCATCAGAAAAGAGGAGCCATACAAACATTGAACAAGTTAGACAATAGGGCTGAATCTTGAAGAGCTTCTAAATTTATGAATACCACTCAAAGACATCTTCCCCTAGTTTCACTCATTAAGAGTGGTCTGATAAACAAAACAAGAAAAGGCATTGACCATGCTAAGATCACTCCTCCTATTTCTCTCTTCTTTACTCTAGAAAAAGTATTGACGTATTAATCAAATATAGTTGTAATATCAATAAAAATAAACGTGTAAGCTGTGTGGGATGAATCTAATCCTATTAAAAGTATATCAAACAAAGATGCTACCAATATTTCTGAAGTATGATTTTTGGGAACCCATAAGTACATAGGTACATAAGTATTGCCACATTGGGACAGACCAAAGGGCCATCAAGCCCAGCATCCTGTTTCCAACAGTGGTCAATCCAGGTCACAAATATCTGGCAAGATCCTAAAAAAGTACAATACATTTTATGCTGCTTATCCCAGAAATAAGCAGTGGATTTTCTCCAAGTCCATTTTAATAATGGTCTATGGACTTTTCCTTTAGGAAGCCGTCCAAACCTTTTTTAAGCCCCTCTAACCTAACTGCCTTTACCACATTCTCTGACAATGAATTCCAGAGTTTAATCACACGTTGAGTGAAGAAAAAAGCCCATGCTGATACTAATCTAAAGCATGATGTAAAACAAAATCATCTAGTGAGCTCCAACCACCTGTTCAACTAGCTTAGCCAAAAAGGGCAAGCTCAAGATTGGATGATAATTTGAACAATCTGAAGAGATACTATTATGCTTCTGTTAAGTGGACAAACTATGCACATTTGAGATTCTCAGTCATTTTCAAAGAAAAATCCATTCCCTTACTCAACAGCTCTGCAACGTGTTCACAAATTAAACGTGATACTAGGCACTGTCCCTGGATTCCATATATGGTGGTCAAAGTTGTGCATCCAACTTTGGACGCACTTCCAAGATACACGTGCATATAAATTGATTCATGAGCTCTGAACCATCAATAACTGGGTGCTAACAACCAATTAATAATGTTAATTGGCACTCATTAAAATTTGCATGTGCATCTGGATATGTGCTATCCTATAAGGCATGGCGTCTATGGCATGTATCACAAAAGGGGGCGTGGCCATGAGTGTGTCGGGGCATTCCAAAAAGTTGCACGCGGAATTACAAAATACTGCCTAACCGCACCCAAATTGTGCGCTAGCACTTATACCAGCTTTTCAGCAGGCGTAAGTCCAGCGCCCAAAAGTTCTAACACTATTCTGTATAAGGCATCCACCCTTCATAGAATAGCACTTAGTACTGAATTGTTTTTGGTGCCATTTAAAGAATTCCCTCCTGTATGATTATCTAATGGATAAGAGAAGTCAAGTTTTTAATACTAGGGGATAAGTCTATAAAGAAGGTGCCAATGTTTAGGCTCCGGGAACATGCGTAGGTGACCCAAATACAGGCATATACATGCATATGTGCAAATGCCACTATTCTGCCAACATGCAACCTGGCACCTAACTGCTATAGTGCCTAGTTTGAAGGTGAGCATACAAATGGGTGGAATCTGGGTGGGGCATGGGCAGGTTGCACAGTCGTGCACATAAATTATAGAATTCAATAATTTATGTATATTTTTGTAAACAATCTAGCATGGGAACTACATCAGCTCTATGCTGATATAAGTGCTTGTGCCTAACATAGTTCCCGATATTCAGCCGGTGGCAGGCAGCACAGTTGCTGCCGCCATCAGCGCTAACCCCAGATATTCAATACCAGGCCATTTTTGGTGACTGGAATTGTATATTCTGGGATTTTTTGACTGGCTCTAATACAACCAGGTATGTAAATATTCAGCACTAGTCAGTTAAGTTAATATCGGGCAAAGATAGGACTGCTATTCATGCAGTCTGATTAGTCCTCTAAACTTAGCCAGCCAGTGTGTGACCATTCACAATATAGCTGGTTAGCCACTATGGGGGAGAGTCTATATATGATGCCTAAAAACAAATTGGTGCTGAAATCAGTGCTGACTAAGTGTATTCAATAATCGGCGCCTAGAATTGGGCACCGATTATAGAATTCACTTAGTTCACATTTCAACACCTAAATCTACGTGTATCCATTTACACCAACGAAAAGGTGGTGTAAATCCCAGATTGTAAATTTAGGCACACACTGGACCATATTCTATAACTAGGCACGTAAATGACAGAATGCCCACAAAATGTCCATTTCCCTACCTATAACCAAGCTGCTTTTTGCCTGTGCACAT
Organism: Microcaecilia unicolor; assembly: GCF_901765095.1. NCBI lineage: Eukaryota > Metazoa > Chordata > Amphibia > Gymnophiona > Siphonopidae > Microcaecilia > Microcaecilia unicolor. The sequence goes on along the minus strand of NW_021962869.1, from coordinate 3,198 downwards.
TAGAAGTGCAACACACATTGTTACAGAATACGCTTAGAGACTTGTGCACCTAAATTCTAATCAGTGCCAATTAGTGCTCATTATTACTACTGTGCCCTGAAAAGGACAGGTACAAATCAAGGTAAGGTATACACAAAAAGTAGCACATATGAGTTTATCTTGTAGGGCAGACTGGATGGACCATGCAGGTCTTTTTCTGCTGTCATTTACTATGTTACTTATCATTTCTATAGCGCTACTGGACGTATGCAGCGCTTCACACCTGAACATGGAGAGACAGTCCCTGCTCAATAGAGCTTACAATCTAATTATGACAGACAGACAGGACAAGTAAGGGATAAGGGTTAGGACAGACAGGACATATCAAGGATAGGGGACAGTTGAAGGTTTAGGTTTAGGAGTTAAAAGCAGCATCGAAGAGGTGGGTTTTTAGCTTAGATTTGAAGATGGCCAGAGATGAGGCTTGGCATTATTGCTTCTTAAGTGCTGCTGTTATTAGCACTCATTAGCTTGTTAAAGGGCCCTTTTACAGAATGGTGGTAAGCCCATTGTGGGCTTACCGCTCTCTCTTCCAGTACTACTGCTGACCCAACTCGGCCACTAGTGGTATTCCCACCCTAAGTGTGTACCATTTTGGGGGGAAAAAGAAATGGTTTGCATAGTGATAACCCAGCAGTAATTGGGCATCGCCACATGCTGCCCGCTTATCGCTGGATTAGCACAGGAACCCTTATCGCCACCTCAGTGGGTGGTAGTAAGGGCTCTCTGTCGCATGACCAATGTGGTAAGAGTTCTCTTACAGCATGGCCATGTGTGTCTGGGGGCATTTTTACCCGCTGCAGTAAAAAGGGCCCTGGTGCATGAGAAAAATGGACCCCGCTGCTAGCACAAGGCCCTTTTCCCACAGCTTGGTAACAGGACCAATAAATTTGTTAAGTTATGCTCATTGTTATAGATTGGCATGGATCTCTAGGCACGCTATATAGAATCCAGGAGTATGGGGCTTATTCTACAAAGGTTATGCTCCTAAATGTATGCTAAATCTATGAGCATAATAGGCTCTAAATTAGGAGCATAAATTTAGGAGCATAGATTACAGTCATAATTTAGAAGCATGCATTTAAGAGCATAATCTTTATAGAATAAGACCCTATGCACTAATATTCAGCAGAGATAACTAGCTATTTAGCGCTGATTATTAGTGCTTAGTGATTAAGCGCTAATTAACTAGCCAGGAGCCATTCTTGGCTGTTTAAATAGTGCAAAGGCTGGAGTGAGAAATGAATTCTCTGTAGACTAGCACCTTAAAGGAATGGTGGGGGAAAAGACCTCAGATGCCTGTGATATCCTCAAATGCTGCTGTAATATCAAATTCCAGCATCAAAATCACAGTTCCCACCTTCTATCATTGGGGGTTTTATGACCAATGATAGAAGGTGGGAGGTGTGATTTTGATGCTGGAATTTGATATTACAGCAGCATTTTGAGGATATCACAGGCATCTGAGGTCTTTTCCCCCACCATTCCTTTAAGGTGCTAGTCTACAGAGAATTCATTTCTCACTCCAGCTTTTGAACTGGGTTTTGACATTATTGAGTGAGTTTCCAGTTAGTTTTGTTACTTTGTTTAATAGTGCTGAATATTGGGCCCTAGGTATTTTATATAGGAAAGTAGGTTATTTATAGAATGTGCTCCACATAGGTATCCTCTAGACACTTAATGTAAGTGTGTCTTTATAGAATTCCTGCCTGCATGAGTTCTTTTGTGTTTCCCTTCATGTGCACTAAGGCAACCTTTTCGGGGGGGGGGGGGGGGGGGGAGGGGTCTTTGTTTTTGTATTTCTGGCTGTGTTTGGGAATTTTTGACTAAGGTGTTAGAGTGGATTGTTTGATTAAAGGATTGGAGAATCATCCATGGCACGTGCAATTTTTCTAGCAAACACGGTGCCGGTACACTCAAATGACCAGGCCACCCTTCACGGGGTGGGGTGATCATGAAGGATCACCTCCACAATAGCCAGGCCCCCTGCAACCAGTCAACAGAATCTATGAACAAGGCAGAATTGGTGTGTTGAGGCTGAGCTATTTCTATTAAACTTGTGGTCCATGGGTCCATATTTAGCAGACACTGGCAAGGGGCCGGTACTCCCAGTACAACCCGTCGTACCCCTCAAAACAAGCCCTGGGCATACTGTAATACAGAAGTGAGATTGTGGCAGAAGCATTATAGAGATAAAGTTATAAAGAGGTTCATTCAAAAAAAAGATTAAAAAAAGGAATCAAGTTCTTCTATTTCCAGCTAGATATTTAAGAACTCACTTATGGTAGATTTGTCTCAAACATCTCTCAAGGAAGACCCAGTGTGTGTAGTTTAATTAATACTAATTAATGCAAGATCAGTTAAAAATAACATTTCAATCATGCATGATCTTATTTTAGATATTATTTATCACATTTGTATCCTACATTTTCCCACTGATTGCGGGCTTAAAGTGGCTTACAATAATATTGTAATAAAGTTACAATGCAAAGAAGTACTATTTTGCAATTAAGAGCAAGATAGAAATAACAATTGAACAGCAATTGGTATTGAGAATAAGATAGAATTAATAATTAATCAATTATAAATAAAGAAAATAGTAATGTGTAATTAGTGTCCATTGGATCATATAATAGAAAGGGATAATTCTAATTATGATGAATCTGGGGAATAGGCCTTCTTAAACAATACTGATTTCAATGATTTCCTAAATATTGTGTATTTCTGAGACTTGGTTATCTGAGACAAGATATTGTAATACTGAATCAGCTGGTTCCATCCAGATACTGGTTTGAAAATGAATCTAGGAAAGGGAAAAAGGAGAGGTACTTATTGTTTTAGGAACATTTTTATAATGAAAATGACTATGACCATGCCTCAGTTTTGTGATGGATTGGTAATAACTTTTTCTTGACTCACACTTTGGAGCCATTTTATTAATATGCGATAAGTTTTGCACTTTCCATCCATTAAAGTAAAACTTAACGTGTGGTTAGTTCAAAGCCCTCGCAGTAAATGCAGGAAGCATACCCTGAATCTGTCCTTCATGTAGTGCATAGGGTATACATCTAATGTATGGACCCCTCATTACGTGCCCCTGAGAAAAAAACTCCAGAACCCTACCCTCCCCAATTCTCGGACTCTCCCCACCTCCACCCC
>NW_021962868.1:0-43875 GCF_901765095.1 Microcaecilia unicolor | reverse complement strand
TCTCTCTCTAAGCAATGAGATAAAAATCTGCAGTAAATCCAAGAGGCTGAGATTATATCCAATAGGAGTCAGGTTTATTTATCTCATGGTATCTGCAGTATTAAAGGGAAAAACAGAAGAACAGCCCTCCATAAATCTCAAGCAACACAAGCAGAAAAACAGTGGAAGTGACACAGGACACTAGAGGTGCAAAAAATCGTTTTATTGTAAGTCTCCACTAGACTCAACATGGGCCGTGTTTCGGCCTATTGGCCTGCATCAAAAGTCTGAAAGGATGACACAATAGAGTATCTAGTGTATTTGGGGTCACAACTCAAAACCTATGGTACACCAAACAGCTGATCCAGAGTAATTGCGACTGAAAAAGGTCTAACAAAAAATAGCTCAGTCATCAATAGCCAAAATTGCACTTTAATTAAATGCCAAACATCTGCCTGTACTGTTAGACTCCTGATGCAGGCCTGTATCAAGTCTAGTGGAGACCTACAACAAAAAGATTTTTTGCACCTCCAGTGTCCTGTGTCACCACTGCTGTTTTTTCTACTTCTCTGCAATATTAATCCATTTGGAAACACTGCCCTCTACAGAGAGTAAGTAGAAATGGATATTATTATTATTTTACCAATTTAAGTCAAAACCATCAATACTGAAGTTCAACTACAAGTGTAGAACATCAGTATAAATAGAAAAATAAAGAATAAGTCTCTCTGAGGCATGCTGCAATGCTGTAGGCTGCCACAGAGACCACAGTCCCAAGTCTCCTGCTCACTGGATCTAGCAGAACCCTGAACAGGAGCAGAGCTATTTGCTCCAGCTCTGGATATTAGGCTGGCAGGTCCTCATACTGGGAAATACATTTTAGTTAGCATGACATATATTTTGACTATTTTCAGCCCAATATTCAAAATGATTTAGCTGGCTGTTGACCTGTTAAATCAGTTGGTCGTGGCTATCCACTAATATTCAGAGACACGTAGCTGGCTAAGTGCTGTTGAATATCACGGTTAGCACTGAACAAAAACCCAGCTATCTTAGGGCATTCTTGAAGTAAAGTCAGCACTTGTTTGCTTCATTATTGATATTCAGAACCATAGGCACCAACATTTCAAAATGATTGGGGGGTGCCAAACTCAATGCAAATTACCTGACACAATGAAGGACCTTGCTCAGTATTGGAGACCCACAGAGATACCTCTTCTGGCAACCCAAATCTGATAATCCTTTCATTCAATGAGTCATTTCTCTCAGTAGTCTTAAATGATATAAACGGGACACGATAGTGGTGGCACACGTATACACAGAGGTGCTGAATCGAAACGAACTTGTGCTAACTCAATCTGTGTTCAATATCATACAGCTACAGCACTGAAATATAACAAATAAACCACATTGTTGGCATGAACACATTAATAGAGGCAGAGCTCAATCTGAGCTCTCGCGTTTTGGATGACTGTATGCTGACGACGGTCCAAGGCTCTAAATAATGGGGCTGCTCGAGCATCCACAGAGCCAGAGCCTATGTTCAGCACTTAAGCAGCCAGAGTTAGCACATAAATGGGACCACATAAATGTCTGTCCTATTTTTTTATGATAACCCACGACCACGTAAGTGCTGAGTATAGACTTAGGTGACTAGCAGGTTTATTTTCGACAGAGAAGGACGCCCATCTTTTGACATAAATCAGGAGATGGGCGTCCTTCTCCCAGGGTTGCCCAAATTGGCATATTAGAAAGCCAATTTTCGGCGTCCTCAACTACTTTCCGTCGCAGGGATGACCAAAGTTCACGGGGGCGTGTCGGAAGCATAGCAAAGGTGGGACTGAGGCATGCATAACACATGGGCGTCCTCAGCCGATAATGGAAAAAAGAAGGGAGTCCTTGACAAGCACTTGGTCGACTTTACTTGGTTCATTTTTTCTTGCGCCCAAGCCTCAAAAAGGTGCCCAAACTTACCAGATGACCACCGGAGAGAACCGGAGATGACCTCCCCTTACTCCCCCAGTGGTCACTAACCCCTCCCACCCTCAAAAAAAACTTTAAAATATTTTTTACCAGCCTCTATGCCAGCCTCAAATGTCATACCCAGCTCTCTGACAGCAGTATGCCGGTCCCTGGAGCAGTTTTAGTGGGTGCAGTGCACTTCAGGCAGGTGGACCCAGGCCCATCCCCCCTATCTGTTACACTTGTGGTGGTAAATGTGAGCCCTTCAAAACCCACCAGAAACCCACTGTACCCACATATAGGTGCCCCCCTTCACCCCTTAGGGCTATGGTAGTGGTATACAGTTGTGAGGAATGGGTTTTGGGGGTTCAGCACCCAAGGTAAGGGAGCTATGTAGCTGGGAGCAATTTCTGAAGTCCACTGCAGTGCCCCCTAAGGTGCCCGGTTGGTGTCCTGGCATGTGAGGGGGACCAGTGCACTATGAATGCTGGCTCTTCCCATGACCAAAGGGCTTGGATTTGGTCATTTCCGAGATGGGCGTCCTTTGTTTCCATTATCGCCGAAAACCGGGGATGACCATCTCTAAAGATGACCATCTCTAAGGTCAACCTAAATGTTGAGATTTGGGCGTCACTGACCGTATGATCGAACCGAAAGATGGATGCCCATCTTGTTTCGATAATACGTGTTTCCCCGCCCCTTCTCCAGGATGTACTGCGAGGACGTCCTCAGGAGAACTTGGGCACCCCTTTCGATTATGCCCCTTAACGTGTTAGCCGGCATAAAAATTACCAGCTACTCAAAACTGAATCCTGCACAGGGCATAGCTTTGAATATCTGGCAATTACACCATTGGCATCAGTGCTGATGGCTGAATATTGACCCCTTTGTGGATGCAGGGTTAGGCCTGAGGGATGTAACAGCACACATAGTTTTACATTTTCATACTCTGTATGTGTCTCATTTTCTATTTTTAAATCACTACATACTGCTGTATATACATGTGGACAGTGGCATAGCTACATGAGGCCACAGGGGCCTGGGCCCCCCAAATTGGCTTGGGCCCATGGTTTGGCTGGCAGGGGTCCCAACCCCCACCAACAGAGGCAGTTTGTCCCGCACGGGTACTCGCTGCCATTGTCTACCCGCTCTTCTCAGTTTCACTAAAATGAGCGTACCCGAACTTTGTGCATGCTCAGTTTCATTAAAACTTTGTGCTGCTCCGTTTCATTAAAACGAGCGTGCATGGCGGATTGAGAGCAGAGCAGTGAAAGCAATGCGAGACCAGCGCAAGAAAATACTTCAGCTGGCAGGGGTTGGGGACCCCTGACAGCCAAGGTACCATGATGTGGCCGTGGAGGCAGCAGGGAGGGTGGCTTGGGTCAACTTGCCCCCCTCCCCCACCCCCCCCCCCCACTTGGGTTCTGCCCCTCCACCCCTGCATGTGGAGGCATTTTTATAACAGCTTGCTAGATAGGAAGTCCAAATAGGTCCTTATTTTGAGGATGCAAATTTGTATGGACCATTACTTGCCCATTGCTAGAAAGAGTGTGATGACCAAAATCAGAGCATAACCAATAGATCTATTACAAAAAAAAAATAATAATTCTGCTTTCAATGACTTAAGTAAAAGAAACATGGAAAGCAATGTTGCTTACCTGTAAGAGTTGTTTTCTATAGGCAGCAAGATCGACAGGCACACAGGTAGAGATGGAGCTGGAATGGAATTTCTCTACCAGAGTTCACAACTTACAGTAAAGTTCTGAACACATGTGGTCCTTCCCCCATGCAGTGGCCTCCATATTTTTTCAGTTAGTTCTAGAGCTGTATAAGGGGTAGGGGAAACTTAGAGTTGTGGATGGATTGTGTGCAATCTATGGAAAACACCTATTACAGGTAAACAACATTGCTTTTTCAATTGACAGCTGGTTTGAGTCAGACCGCAAGTGGATGAGTCCCAAGCAACTAATGCTACCATGATGCAAAGAGTATGCCAACTGTTTAGGAGGAAAATATTGTTTTTAAAGGTATTGTTGTAAATGAGATGCAGCCAAAGGTGGGCAGAATATACAAGTAAAATATGAAGAACATTGAGTCTGTTGGAATTTGAAATAGCAGTAGAGATGCTTCATTCTTAAACTGGGAGGGGATGATATGAACTGTTGCTGTGTTCCAGCATCTGCAGTCTGTTATACTGAATGGTGACTGAATGGTAGAAACAGAGCCTGGAATCTGTTTTCTTGAAGAAAGGCTTTGGATTTAAACTGGCCAATATTCAGCCCACAGTGGCCAGCTTTTTTTTATAAACACTGGCCATTGCCAGCTAAATTAGCCCCAAATATTCAATGCCAGGTCATGTCTTGGCACTAGCATGAGTACCTGGAGTTAATTTAAATTGTGTGATAACTAGATTTTATACGGGGCCCAGCCAATATTCAGCCTTGACCCGCATAAAATCTCTGTGCAGGTCCTAACTGAATATCAGCTGGAAACAGCATAAGGGTTTTTCCAAAGGTCCAGAGCCTCCCCTTCTAATTTCTCCTCCCACATTAACTTTTTACTGCTACTGCATACTAATTTTAAAAAAAACCTAATTTATGCTGCATTAAATCTGGGTTTAGCACACTGGAATATAAAGATGCACTAAGCCTGGAATCTAACGCCCTTTAGAAAAAAGGGCCTAAATTTAGAAGAATAAATCCTTTGAATTGTCTTCTATTATTGCAAATCAATTTGCTTCCTGATTTTAGGTCATCCTTAGTCTTTTCCATAACATGCTCCAATGTTGGATGTCCCTTTTGCCTTTGCAAGATCAGGATTTGGACTTTTCAAGCATATGGATGTCCATTAGAGCATTTTCAGATGTGAATATGATTCAAAAATAAGCTCCATAATCTCATAAGCCTTTTTCCTCTTAAAAAAAAAAGATGAAAACTCACTTATGATCTTTCCTTCAGCTATAAGGCCAGCTCATTATACAATCATATGAATGAATAACATTCATGCCAATTTCTGAAGAAGAGAGAACGAAAATCAGAACATTAACATTTGTCTAACACTGCTTGAAAGATCTGTGACAGAGCCAGGACTTTAAAAAACATTCAAAACATTTTCAATAATTCACTTTTGCTTAACTGAAGCACCTTAACTGTTACCACATCAGCCAAACATAACTACATACTTTCATTGAAGAATATATATGTAATAAAGGTAATTTCCTTTTCTAAGACTATTCTAAATGCAGTCATATGTATGTCTATTATAAATGCAGGTGACGTGCACTGATATAGAAGAGTCTGTTTTGCATATTCACACTCAGGAGACATTTCACTAATGTTCAGAGAGTTATAAATGTTTCCTTTTACTCTTTACAGTTTATTAATCAGCAACTGCCAGTCAGGAAGGATGAAGATATCAAAAATTCAGCTCATCTGGATCATGCTCCTCTGGATAAAGGGTAAGAATTAAGCTCTCAAGTTGGATTAAAAATGGAAAAAAGAAATAATTTTGGAAGTATGCCAACAGATTTTTGAACAATTAAATTTCTGAGTGTATTTATTTATTTGTTTCTTTGTGACATTTATATCCCACATTATCCCAAACTAGTCTGAATTCAATGTGGTTTACAATAAACAGTATACAATACATAACAAATAAAAATGCATTAAAAATTAATGGTAAATAGAGTAATAACCAATTGAGGTAAGAATTAGTTGCTTGAGATATGGTTGTTCTTTGATTACTTTTATATCCCACTGTAAAATGATATATACATGTACATATTTATCTTTTCTTTATCCAGATTCCAGTGGAGAGATTGTGATGACTCAGTCTCCAGAATCCTTATCAGTGTCTGCAGGAGAAACAGCCACCATTAAGTGCAGATCCAGTTCCACCCTTCTCCATTCTAATGGTAACACCTACTTGAGCTGGTACCAGCAGAAACCAGGAGGATCCCTTAAGCCTCTGGTCCACCTTGTCTCTACCCGTGCCTCTGGGATCCCAGAGAGGTTCAGCGGCAGTGGGTCTGGGACTGATTTCACTCTTACAATCAGCAGAGTTCAGAGTGACGATACTGCAGTATATTACTGTCAACAGAGTACTAGTTTCCCTTTCACACAGTGATACAGTCTTGTACAAAAACCTTCTTCCACTTCTGGTTGATGTAGTGATTATTGCAGCTGGATATAACACCTATGTCTGCTAATGTCATAACTGGATTATAATATTCAGAGTAAGATAATCTGATATAGTTTTACAGCAGTTTGCTTTGTAGATTGTTCCCTTGCTCTCTTGATCTAGTGACAGGAGGACTGGAATCTGCTGACTCAAAACCTTTCAGATAGAAAAGAATATCAAAATAGTTATGTAACTGCATATATGATATATTACACTTTATAAATTCATTCAAGCATTGAGACAAGCAGTAACATCTTGGAGTGGAACAGGTAGACATGAATCGTTTGTTTACTCGGTCCAAAAATACTAGGACTAGGGGGAGGGGTTGAAGCTACAAAGTAGTAAATTTAATATGAATCGGAGAAAAAGTTTCTTCACTCAACATGTAATTAAACTCTGGAATTCGTTACCAGAGAATGTGGTAAAGCCAGTTAGCTTAGCGGGGGGTTTAAGAAAGGTCTGGACAGCTTCACAAAGGAAAAGTCCATAGACCACCAATGAGTTTTGAATTTAATGTTGGGGGCCAGGGGATTAGATTATGGTATGGGGATATGCCATAGGCTACCAGGTATTTTTGTGTTTAAAGTTGGGAAATGGGGTTAGATCTGGGTAGGACAGGTCAGGTGGGTGGGGGAGAAAAAAGGGATAGAGGGGGGCTATTAGACTGCTCTATAATTAGGCCAACTGAGGTGGAGGCCTCAGGCGGCATTTTTCAGTGAGCAACATCATGCCACTGGCGTGCCTGCTTGACAGCTTCCACCTCCTTCTTCTGAGTCCATCCCATTTCCCTTCAAGCCAGCATCTTTCTTTCCATCCCTTCCCCATTATCTACATTCATTTGCTTTCTAGAAGTTGCCTGTGGTGGCAACAATTCACATGCACTGGCCTGCTGTTAGCCCTGGAATCTTCTTGCTACTATGGCCTGCTTTCTCTGATGTAACTTCCTGTTTCCTCAGCGGCAGGTCACATTAGCAAGAAGATCCTGGGACCAGTGTAGGGCAGCATGAGGTAGACAGAAGGGGGTTGAGACTATGACAAAGGTCGATATGGGGAATATCTGTTGAAAATGAGACCCTAATTATTTAAGATTTTAAAAGGAGCTGTGCTTCTGGTGCAATCTTGCATAAGACTGGAAGGCAAAACTCTTTAATTCAACTTCCTACACAGTAGAGCAAGAAGAATATTTTATAAGAAGTGGAAGCTTGGAATATAGGGGAAAAGAAAGCTGCTAGTAAAATTGAGCAGATTCATCCATGTATTGGATTTTGGGACCAAGGAGGTTGAAGAAAACACTAGTCAAAGTGAACCTATCTAGTCCATTATATGAGCTGAAGCCAGTAGGCAGAGCTTGCCACAGTTTAATACAACCAAAACAATTGCAAATTATTCCCCTAGCCAGTCCCTATCCAAATACGGCCTGAACCCCTTCATATACGCAGATGACGTTACTATATTCATCCCCTTCCAATCCGACCTAGCAGAAATCTCCGATAAAATAATCACTGGCATGAACATCTTAGCCTCCTGGGCTAACGCCTTTAAGATGAAAATGAATAAAGAGAAAACACAATACCTAATCCTCTCATCCCAACACTCTACACTCCTCCCAACTACCCTGATCACCCCTGACATCACAATCCCAATAGCCGACAAATTAAAAATCCTAGGAGTAACACTAGACAACCACCTAACTCTGGAAACTCATGCAAAAGCCATAACGAAGAAGATGTTCAACATTATGTGGGTGCTGAAACGAGCAAAACCATATCTTCCCCTAAAAACTTTCCGGAACCTGGTACTATCCACCGTACTTACCCATGCTACTGCAACAGCATCTTCTTTGGCTGAAGGGCCCAAATCCTGAAAATTTATAACAGACATAACGAAACACTTGAACTACATGTTACAAAATGGACTCTTCCCGAAGGAGAAAGGAAACATTCTACTCACCCCCATACCCAAAGACGCAAAGAAAAACGCCAGTGAGCTAACCAACTACAGGCCAGTAGCATCCATTCCATTAATAACCAAACTAATGGAAGGGTTGGTGGCCAAACAACTCACAAACTATCTAAACAAATTCTCAATACTCCATGACTCCCAGTCAGGATTTCGGTCTAACCATAGTACTGAAACAGTATTAGTTACCCTCATGACTAAATTCAAACAAACGATCACAACAGGAAAGAACATACTACTTCTACAATTTGACATGTCAAGCGCTTTCGACATGGTTGATCATGGAATACTACTACATATCCTTGAATACTTCGGAATTGGAGGCAACGTTCTCAATTGGTTCAAGGGATTCCTAACCACACTATCATATCAAATGACATCTAACTCGACTACTTCAGCCACATGGATACCTGAATGCGGAGTCCCACAGGGATCTCCCCTATCGCCGACCCTATTCAACTTAATGATGATACCCTTAGCCAAACTACTATCAAACCAAAACCTTAACCCAAACATATACGCAGACGACGTAACGATTTACATCCCATTTAAACAAGATCGAAAGGAAATTTCCAACGACATCAACCAAAGTCTCCATACCATGCATTCATGGGCAGATGCTTTCCGACTGAAACTTAATGCAGAAAAAAAACAATGCCTAGTACTCACATCTCAACATAACATGAACAAATTCACAGCCATTAACACACCAAATCTGAACCTTCCTATTTCGGACACCCTAAAAATGCTCGGAGTTACCATTAATCGACACCTAACACTCGAAAGCCATGCGAAAAACACAACCAAGATGTTCCACTCAATGTGGAAATTAAAAAGAGTAAGACCTTTCTTCCCAAGGAATGTCTTCCGTAACCTGGTACAATCAATGGTGCTCAGTCATCTAGATTACTGCAGTGCACTTTACGCCGGCTGTAAAGAGCAAATAATCAAGAAACTTCAGAAAGCCCAGAACACTGCAGCTAGACTCATATTCGGCAAAACAAAATATGAAAGTGCTAAGCCCCTACAAGAAAATCTACACTGGCTCCCACTCAAAGAACGCATCACGTTCAAAATGTGCTCCCTAGTTCACAAAATCATTCATGGAGATGCACCAGCCTACATGTAAGACCTGATAGACTTACCACCCAGGAATGCCAAAAGATCATCCCGCACGTTCCATGATCTGCACTTCCCTAACTGCAAAGGTCTAAAATACAAAGTAATGCACACGTCAAACTTCACCTACCTAAGCACACAGTTATGGAACGCACTACCGCGCAACTTAAAAATGATCTACGAACTAATGAACTTCCGCAAACTACTGAAGACCCTCTCTTTAACAAGGCTTATCACAAAGATCAACCAATGTGAATATGCATAAATCCTCCACACGTAGTTAGAAATGTCTTTTATTATCTGCTTGTCATACTACTATCATGTCTATCATTATCATGTTGCCAAAAATTTTCTGTAACACTAAATGCCTATTTTCTATTATATTTCCACTACCCATGATGTATTGTAAGCCACATTGAGCCTGAAACGAGGTGGGAAAATGTGGGATACAAATGCAATAAATAAAATTTAAAAATTCCAGACCGCCCAAAACACAGCAGCCAGACTCATCTTTGGTAAATCACGATTTGAAAGCGCAACACCACTCCTTGAAAGACTCCATTGGCTCCCTATCAAAGAACGAATAAACGTCAAAGTCCACACACTGATTCACAAGATTATCTACGGAGAATCTCCGAGCTATATGACCAACCTGATCGACCTTCCAACTAGAAACGGATCTAAATCTTCTCGAACATATCTCAACCTTCACCTTCCCAACTGCAAAGGTCTCAAGTACAAAACTTACTACGTATCCAACTTCTCCGTCATAGGCAGCCAACTCTAGAATGCCATACCAAGACCCATCCGAACAGTCAACGACCACCTACCCTTCCGGAAGCTGCTAAAAACTTACCTCTTCAAGCAAGCCTACCCAAATAACCCAACTTAAGCTACGAGCCCATCCCACACCACCACTACCTCCACCCCCTTTTCCCTTGCCCATTACACCCTTCTTAACCTTCTCTAAACAACCACATCATAACTCTACTACTCTATAGCTATGTTCTTTCTGTGATACTTGTAACCCATACTATGTAAGCCGCACTGAACCTGCTATTGAGCGGGAAAGAGCGGGGTATAAATGTAACAAATAAATAAATAAATTAGAAATAAGGGACTGCATATGTGTGGTCCATCTGTAAAAAAGTCTAAAGCTGTTCCTCCAATTGAATACGCAGTGCCTTAAAAGGTGGAGGACAAAATATTTTTTTTAACTTACTTGACTTATTTTAAATTTATTTGAAAGCTTCCCATATCTAGATATAAATATCCTGAAATAAAAATTAAATATCACTAAATCAGCTTAAAAGATTATTGTAGCTGGTAGCAAAAGCAGTTATAAACTGTATTTTGTGCTCATTTTTTCTACACTGTTCTATACAATACAGATGGCCAAATTTCAGTGAGGATATCCTATTTCCTGATGGGTTCCTCTTAACTGTTGTTATAATCTGCCTTGGGAAGCCTGGTGTTATAAAGATGATAGAATATATTGAAATTAAATGGAAGTAATATTAAACTCTTTTTTCACTGGGGCTCATGAAATCATATCTTCATCTGTTTTGTAGAAGTTTACCTTTTAGATACACAAATGGATTATTCTGTTTTTGAACATGTTTCAGGAGCAAGTGTTTTTATAAGTCAAAATAAAAATAAATATTATATTTCACGCAGATCTCTTTTATTTAAACACTAGTAAAAAAGGCCCATTTCTGACACAAATGAAACGGGCACTAGCAAGGTTTTCCTCAGAGTGTGTATGTTTGAGAGAGACTGTGTGTGAGAGATGGAGTGTGTGTGACATAGAGAGAATGAGAGAGAGAGAGAGACAGAGACAGCGTTTATGTGTGTTTGTGTGAGAGAGAGTGTGTGAGAGACAGAGTGTCTGTGTGTGTGAGACTGTGTGTGTGACAGAGAGATAGAGTGTGATAGACAAGGAATGTGTCAGAGAGAGTGTATGTGAGAGACAGTGAGTGAGTGTGAGCCCCCACCCCCCCCCTCTCGCAGGGCCCCCTCTCCACCCCCACCTCTCTGGTCTCAGGACCCCCCTCCCCACCTCCCTCTCCCCTGTCCCGCCTCCAGCCATTCATGTCCAGCGACCCTCCTCTTCCCCTGCCCCCTGCAGCTACCCATGTCCAGCGACCCTCCCCTCCTCCCCATGTCCAGTGACCCTCCCCTCCCCCCCCAGCGCATCAAACCCCCTAGCCACCCGCAGCTGCCAGTGGTAATGCTGTCTGGCCGCTGCTGCTTCCCCTGTTGAGCAGCAGCGGCCACTACAAAAAGAAAAGAAGCGATAAATATTTTTAAACCCAGCCCAAATCATTCACAAATGCCCGAGTCTTCTGCAGCCACTCCTCCTCTCGCCTGTCACGTCACTGCGCTCCTCCAGGGTCTTACTCCTCCCCCTGCCTGGGAATCAGCTGTTACTGATGTCATCCTGGCTACGGAGCCTAGCTCAGCAACTCCAGGAGCCACGGACACAGGCAGTCCCACATTAGAACGTTGGTGGTGAGAATTATTATAAAGGATAACTAAATGGGCTATCTAATATAATAATTCACACCCCTAACATGCTGAAGCTGACTCCGTGGCAGCGTGGCAGTGAAGCCGTGTAGTGTTGGTAGGGTTCGTAATTGCACTCCCAATCACTGCCCCGCCCTCAAGGGAACTCGGTGGTTTCGCTTCTATTTCTGCAGTTCCTGTGGTCCCGCCCTTCTGCAAACAGGAAATGAGGACGGGACCAGAGGAACAGTTGAAACAAGCAGCGTCTGTACTTGCTCCACTTCAGTGTTGCCGGACTAGCAGGAGGTAAAACTTTTTAAACAGCAGCTGCCACGTACGAAGGGCTGAGGCACCCGAACATGTCCTCCTTGCTGTTGGAGGCCACAGAGACAGAGGGAGGGAGGCGCTGGCTGGCGGAAATGGGAGAAAGGGTGCGCGGACATCAGAGGAGGGGAGGTCCTGAGACTAGGGGGGTCCTGAGACAAGAGAGAGAGGGGGGAGGGGGTGTTGCGACGACAGGGGGGAGGGGGTCCTGAGATGATAGGGGGGGCCTGAGACGAGGGAGGAGGGGGAGAGGAGGGGGGAGAACATTAATGGCAGAAGGTCATTACCTTGCTAGCGCCCGTTTCATTTCAATGAGAAACGGGCTTTTTTTACTAGTAAGTCCATAATACAGTTCATTGGTTTTCTTATATTTTGTTCTTGCGATGACTTATACTGTGCCAAAACTGAAAACTCTCATCTATCTGATCGATAATAAAAGGAGCTCATTGTGAACACTATCCACCCTAAAAGGTTGTTTTGTGGCTGTACATGAGGAATTGTGATATTTATTTATTTATTAGGATTTATTTACTGTCTTTTTGAAGGAATTCACTCAAGGCGGTGTACAGCGAGAATAAGTCAAACATAAGTAATAGACAATTACAGCAGTAAAAATATCCAAACCACAATACAAAGTATGATATAATATGCTACATTGCAATGCCAACACAATACACAATAAAGCATTTTAATACACAGCATAGGGTATAAGCAAAGATGGAACAGATAGATAGATAGATAGGACAGGGTAACAGGAGTAAAAAAATAATGGACAAGTTAAAGAGAGTTGCAAATGAGGTCAGAAAGGTGCTTGAACATTATCTTGGCTAGGGTAGAAGTGGATAAACATGTACTGCTATAATACGTGCAGCTGGTGTCATTTACTTCTTCCCTTAAAGGCCTAGTTGAAGAGCCAAGCTTTCACCTACTTCCTGAAGAACAGACAGTCTTGTGCTAAGCAAAGCCTTTCAGGGAGTGCATTCCAGAGAATGAGGGCTACTCCAGAGAAGGCTGGCTGGTGGGTATCACATCATGTGATGTCCTTTGGAGAGGGTGTGGTTAGGGAAAGTCCTTGGGAGAACCATATTGACCTTGAAGGTGTGAAGAGGAAGATCCTGTTCTTCAAGTACTCTGGGACATTTCCTTTAAGGGCCTTGAAGGTTAGAGAGTTTTAAATTTGGCTCTGTATTGTACTGGTAGCCAGTGAAGTTTATGTAAAAATGGTGTGGTGTGGTCGTGTCGCTTATAACCTTCTATTACTGCAGCAAACCCTTTGTAATCAGATCAGTACATTACAATAATCCAGTCTTGATGTTATCATGGCATGCACAACTGAGACCAGGCTCAGTTTTGCATGCCATCAGTGTATGTTTGTGTCCCTAGTCCTGCATCCAAAGTTTATATAATCCTTTCAAGAAAGTCAGTTAATCATTTAACTTATTAGTGGAACATAACCACAGAGGCATGGTATGGACGCATTTTCAATAAGGTAATACTAGTGCCCAGCAAAGGAACAGGTTATTTTGAGTTAGTCTTCACTGGACTAAACTTGCGTTCCTTGTACCATCATCATTCAGCTGGATAAGCAGTGTCCTAAAAGATGGAGGATAAAGGACTTTTTAAAAATATGTTTATCACACATTATCCTGAGCAAAGTTGGGTTCAATGTGACTTTAATTTGAAAATACAGTGAGACATAAGTACATAAGTACATAAGTAGTGCCATACTGGGAAAGACCAAAGGTCCATCTAGCCCAGCATCCTGTCACCGACAGTGGCCAATCCAGGTCAAGGGCACCTGGCACGCTCCCCAAACGTAAAAACATTCCAGACAAGTTATACCTAAAAATGCGGAATTTTTCCAAGTCCATTTAATAGCGGTCTATGGACTTGTCCTTTAGGAATCTATCTAACCCCTTTTTAAACTCCGTCAAGCTAACCGCCCGTACCACGTTCTCCGGCAACGAATTCCAGAGTCTAATTACACGTTGGGTGAAGAAAAATTTTCTCCGATTCGTTTTAAATTTACCACACTGTAGCTTCAACTCATGCCCTCTAGTCCTAGTATTTTTGGATAGCGTGAACAGTCGCTTCACATCCACCCGATCCATTCCACTCATTATTTTATACACTTCTATCATATCTCCCCTCAGCCGTCTCTTCTCCAAGCTGAAAAGCCCTAGCCTTCTCAGCCTCTCTTCATAGGAAAGTCGTCCCATCCCCACTATCATTTTCGTCGCCCTTCGCTGTACCTTTTCCAATTCTACTATATCTTTTTTGAGATACGGAGACCAGTACTGAACACAATACTCCAGGTGCGGTCGCACCATGGAGCGATACAACGGCATTATAACATCCGCACACCTGGACTCCATACCCTTCCTAATAACACCCAACATTCTATTTGCTTTCCTAGCCGCAGCAGCACACTGAGCAGAAGGTTTCAGCGTATCATCGACGACGACACCCAGATCCCTTTCTTGATCCGTAACTCCTAACGCGGAACCTTGCAAGACTTAGCTATAATTCGGGTTCCTCTTACCCACATGCATCACTTTGCACTTGTCAACATTGAACTTCATCTGCCACTTGCACGCCCATTCTCCCAGTCTCGCAAGGTCCTCCTGTAATCGTTCACATTCCTCCTGCGACTTGACGACCCTGAATAATTTTGTGTCATCGGCGAATTTAATTACCTCACTAGTTATTCCCATCTCTAGGTCATTTATAAATACATTAAAAAGCAACGGACCCAGCACAGACCCCTGCGGGACCCCACTAACTACCCTCCTCCACTGAGAATACTGGCCACGCAATCCTACTCTCTGCTTCCTATCTTTCAACCAGTTCTTAATCCATAATAATACCCTACCTCCGATTCCATGACTCTGCAATTTCTTCAGGAGTCTTTCGTGCGGCACTTTGTCAAACAGCCTTCTGAAAATCCAGATATACAATATCAACCGGCTCCCCATTGTCCACATGTTTGCTTACCCCCTCAAAAAAATGCATTAGATTGGTGAGGCAAGACTTCCCTTCACTAAATCCGTGCTGACTTTGTCTCATCAGTCCATGTTTTTGTATATGCTCTGCAATTTTATTCTTAATAATAGCCTCCACCATCTTGCCCGGCACCGACGTCAGACTCATCGGTCTATAATTTCCCGGATCTCCTCTGGAACCCTTCTTAAAAATCGGAGTAACATTGGCTACCCTCCAGTCTTCCGGTACTACACTCGATTTTAGGGACAGATTGCATATTTCTAACAGTAGCTCTGCAAGTTCATTTTTTAGTTCTATTAATACTCTGGGATGAATACCATCAGGTCCCGGTGATTTACTACTCTTCAGCTTGCTGAACTGACCCATTACATCCTCCAAGGTTACAGAGAATTTGTTTAGTTTCTCCGACTCCCCCGCTTCAAATATTCTTTCCGGCACCGGTGTCCCCCCCAAATCCTCCTCGGTGAAGACCGAAGCAAAGAATTCATTTAATTTCTCCGCTACGGCTTTGTCCTCCTTGATCGCCCCTTTAACACCATTTTCGTCCAGCGGCCCAACCGACTCTTTGGCCGGTTTCCTGCTTTTAATGTATCTAAAAAAATTTTTACTATATATTTTTGCTTCCAATGCTAATTTCTCCTCAAAGTCCTTTTTTGCCCTCCTTATCTCCGCTTTGCATTTGGCTTGGCATTCCTTATGATCTATCCTGTTACTTTATATTATGGGAGCAAATAGATGGATATCTCTGAAACACTTAACAAAGTTGAGATTAGCATATATACCCAACTGGGCATTTAAAAGTCTGTCCTTTAATGATACCGCACGTTCAGAAATCATAGCCGTAAGTACAGACAGTTATTCAAATATTACCACATGCATACACCAGAACAGACATCCATACACACATTGCAAAAGTAAACATTACAACTTCTACAGAGTGCATCCAAAACTTAATTTTTATTTTCTCATTTCAATCTTTGAGGGGCTGGTTACTGGAAATTTCTGCTAGGAGGGCAGACGGAACGGAGCAGAATTCCCATCAAGGGGAATTAAGAAAAGGAAGGAAAGCTTTGTGGAAAAGGGCACCCTAGGCGGGAGGGACTTGGGTGTGAATAATCCACACTGCCACAAGAACTTGCTAGTCAGCCAGAGAACCCCTAATCCAGGATGCAGCAGACATATCATAGAAATTAATTCAATGTGACTTTGAGCTCTTATGCTAAAGAAATGAAGGTTGAGTTATGAACTGTTACTGTTTGATGTTGATTAAATAAAAGAGAGCTTGAAGTTGCCTGCTGAGACTACTAGTCATTATTGGGAAAGATGGATGCTATCATTCCCCCAGGATGAGAGTGCCCTTCGGACTACCGGCTATCTCCTGCCCTGGCCTGCACCCAGCTCGATTAAATTACAACTTTGTTTTGTGAGCCCTGGTCCTGGGTACCTGACCCAGGGAGCTTAGTCGGCAGCCCTGAATGAGGGGTAGACCAGGGTTACAACCATATGCCAGATAACCTATCATGTGTAAAACATTTTTCTGATTGGATTTGGGAGGAGTTGGTCTCATGAATTCCCTTAGAATCAATAAGATACAAGTGTCCACATGCAAAGGCTATGTGCAATGGCCGAAGTTCTGATGGTCAAGACACAGATCAGGAGGAACTATAGCATCAGACTGGTTTAGGCCAGTGTGCATGCAGTGTTGCAAACCAAGGATATAGGCCTAATAATATTGTGTGGAAAATCTCAGGCCTCACTGAAGAAAGTCCTATTCAGTGTCCCTACCACAACAACAGGTTCTTGGCAAAGTTCATCATGCAGTGTATTAGGAATTCATGACAGGATGGTTATGATGCAGTCAGAGTTTAGTTCATAGGCCTCTGGTTGGCTAATGCAGGCCTTATAGAAACATGACAGCAGATAAAAGTCAAATGGCCCATCCAGTCTGCCCTTCCTCAGTAACCACTAACTCCTCCTTTTCTTAAGGGATTCCACATGTCTGTCCCGTCCACTACCTTCACCGGGGGCCCTTTCCACGCATTCACCACCCTTTATGAGAAGGAGCATTTTCTTAGATCCCTCCTAAGTGTATTTCCTCAAAACCTCTTCTTATGCCCTCTCATTCCAGGGTTTTCCTTCATTTGAAAAAGGCTCACCTCCTGTACATTGATGCCACTGATGTATCTAAACATCTCTATCATATCCCCTGTCTCCCGCTTCTCTTCCAGCGTATACATGTTGAGGTTCATAAGCCTATCCCTATATGTTTTACGATGGCGATCACTTACCAATTTTGTAGCCACCTCTAGAATGACGCAATCTTGTTTATATCTTTCTGTAAGTGTGGTCTCCAGAATTGCACGTAGTACTCTAAATGGGTCCTCACTAGAGACTTATACAAGGGCACTATCACCTCTTTTTTTCTGCTGGTCATCCCCCTCCTTATGCACTCAAGCATCCTTCTGGCTTTGACTGTTGCCTTTTCTACCTGTTTGGCCACCTCATGGTCATCACACAAATGATTTGGACAGTTATGCACACAAATGGGTTTGGACAGTGTATATCACTACAAAACTGGTTGTTAGACCAAATAAATTTAAAACAACTGATACTATGCACCCCCAAAATACTGGAAGAAGTAACTAACTCGTTAGTCTCACTCACACACCCAAGGAGTACTCAGGCTGCATATACTGCAGCAGGACATGTTTATCCACTCCTACTCTAGCTGAGATAATATGTAACCATTTGTCTGACCTCACATGCAACTTTCTTTAAATCAATCACCTTACTTTCTAACTCTTCCTACTTTCTTACCCTTCTATGGTACATCTTTGCTTTACCCTTCGCTATCAATTATAATGTTCTATTACGTATTGTGTTGACATTGTAAATAGTATACCATGCCATACTTTGTATTGTTTTTGAATATTTTTACTGCTGTAATTGTCAATTGCTCATGCTTGATCTATTCTTACTGTATACTACCTTAATTGAATTCCTTCAAAAAGGCAGTAAACAAATCCTAATAAATAAATAAAAGATAGTTTTTAGAATATGTATCTTTATAGAATATGCTACACGCTGGCACCACACCAGTTCATGTTTTATGTCATCACACTAATAGAATGAAAAATACTCTTGATAGTAATTAGAAAAGACACAAGTGTGATTCATTATGACCAAACCATAAGCAACATTGTTACGTAGGTCTCTGAGGAAGAACATTTACATAGATCAGCCATTTTGCATATCCTCCTGCAGGTGTCTTTCTTCACTGCTCTGTGCAGTTATAAAAGTTTCATTCAGCACTTGAAGGTTTATAACTGAGAAGCTCCTAATCCAGAATAATGAAGATGATTCCACAGACTCCGTTCGTCTGGTTGTTACTTTTATGGATTCATGGTAAGAAATTTTAGTAGGAGATGTAATAAACATAACATTTAGCCAGTGTTACTATGATTTAATTTGTAAGAATCTAAACCTTTTTTCAAATCAGGTTAAGCAATTTAAAGCATATTATTTTGCATAATTCTCTTCTCTCACTGTTAGTTTTAATTTTCATCTTATCTTCAGATTCCAATGGGCAAACCTTGACTCAGTCTCCAGAATCTGTGCCAGTGTCTTTAGGGCAAAGTGTCACCTTCAACTGCAAAGCCAGTGCCAGTGTAGGAACCTGCTTAAACTGGTACCAGCAGAAACCTGGACAGGCTCCAAAACTTCTTATCTATTATGTTTCCACCCGTCCCTCGGGGGTTCCACAACGATTCAGTGGCAGTGGATCAGGGACTGATTTCACGTTCACAATCAATGGAGTTCAAGCTGAAGATGCTGCAGATTATTACTGTCAGCAGTGTAGCAACTGGCCTCTCACACAGTGATACAGACTCATACAAAAACCTCCCTCTCTGTATACAAAACCTCCCTCTACAGCTGCTGCTGCTGCCTGATTTACTGTATTCTGTGGAAGGTATTTTAATTTACTGTTCAGAAAGCCAAGTATTACTGAATGAATTCCTGAATATTTTTATTCAGCAATAACCTAGGTGGAATGATGCAGAGCTGATTTCCAGATCATGCACATTTTGGTCACATCTTTTTGTATAGAAAGTGCTGTATAGGAACCGGAATTAATATATTTTTTAGCAAAATCTCACTATGCATTACTATTGGTTGCTTTGTGGAACTGAAATTTGATCATTTAGGGGTCCTTAAGGCATGCTAACAGATTTAGTGCATACTAATGATTAGCATGTGCTAAATGATAAGATGTTCATTATATTCCTATGGGCATCTTATCATTTAGTTCTTGCTGTTTGTTAGTGTGAGCTAAATCTGTTAGCACACCTTAGTAAAAGGACCCCTTAAAGACAAAGAAGTGCCACTTACCTACACACATAAAAATCACTTAAGAAAATGTGAATTATTACATTCTCCACAACATGCAAACATGAAACAAAGGAGCCCTTTTACTAAAGCTGATTTGAAACCGATACTTACAAGCAGTGGCGTAGCTAGGGGGTGCAGGGGGAGCGGTTGCTCCCCTAAACAATCTTTTGAAAAAAATGGCGCCTATGCACCAGAGGCTCCTGCCACCTCGTGCTATATTAACTTTTCCTCCCAGCTGCTACCTTTTGAGTCTGTGGCAGCCTGGAGGAACCGCAAGCATCCCTTCCCTGCCCCTCACTGACTGGGTCACTCAATCCGCTGACTCCCCAACTGACTTGGAACTTAAGTTGGCTGCAACAAAATGAAGCTATTCGCTGATAGCCCTATGTACGCTACTGTGCTGCCTCTCTGCCAATTTCTCTCCTTGGACCCTCCCCCCCAAGATGTAACTTCCTGTTTTGGAGGAAGGAACAGAGGAAGGAAACCATCAGAAGCACCAGTAGCGTGCATAGGACTATGGCCTTGCATGCGGCTTCATTTTTGTTGCAGCCAAGTTGGGGAGGCAAGGCAATGATGTGAACTAGGAGGTCGAACTGAAAACATTGAAAAGCAAGCCACTGCTGTATCCGTCTTTTATCTTTTGCTTCTATGGTCTCTCTCCCTTTCCTCCACTCCGCACAGCCATTACACTCAAAGCAAGCAAATCTAGGAGGAGCTGCTCTATTCACGTTGTGAGTATAATCATTGGCAGCATTTTTATTTGATCTTCTTTTCTTATTTATATTTTTAAGCATGCCGGCTTGTTTAGCATAGGGATGTATATGCAGAGGAAGTATTGGTTTCATGGGTTAGAATGCTTCTTCTTTTCTCTAAATCATGTCATTTGGAGGGGCTGGTTATAGGGACTCCCTGTATTCATGTAGAGATGCATTCAGGTACTTAACAATCAGACTTCCTATTTAAAAGTATAATTTTTTTTAAACATGAATTAGGTTGAAACCTGGGAGAATTTAATATCTTTTTTTTTTTCCTGTGCCTACATCCAAAGATTATGGCATGTGGGAACTTTCTCCTTTTGTTTTGTGGATTGCAGTGGTATATTATAAAAATACATTTGCCTTTTTTAATACTACTACTATTTCAGAGAGAGGTATTGAATAATGAGGGGAAGGTGTCCTTCCTGCAGAAGTTCTGTCCAGTCTGTCTAAATGTGCTAACATTGTCCAGATCAGCACACTATTAGCCATCAAGTTCATAGGAAGTTAATTATGTTTAGTGGAACATAAATCTGTTGGCTCAGGCTGCTTACTACTGAATATTCCATCATTGTTTCATTATTGCTACTAAGTATTACATATTAAGGGCATTTGCTTTAAACGTTTGTTTAAATTCGTTTGTTTAGTCCTTATATGCACATGATTCTGTTTTTTAAATCCAAAGATGAATGAATCCTAAGGGTGGTTGAACAATTAGGTATAAACTATTGTTTCTGAATTTACATATTTTGAACTGCTTTGGGTCCTGCTGATCTGTAAATCTGCTGTCTAGAATTTTGGAAGATGGAAATATGAAAATAAAAAGTTTGGGATGTACTCTGTAGACATTGTTTTGCAGTGTGTGTATGGATGCCTGTTCTGGTGTGTGCATGTGATATTTGAATAACTGTCTATACTTATGGCTATGATTTCTGAACATGCGGCATCACTAAAGGACAGACTTTTAAATCCCAGTTGGTATATATGCTAATCTCAACTTTGTCAAATGTTTCAGACATGTTTATGTTTAGTTACCTACGTAGGTAACTTACGTCAGAGGAGGGCGGGCACAGGAAGAAGGAGAGAGACGTCGGTGAAGGCAGAAGCGATCGCCGATCAGCTGTTCCATCCCGTGTAGCGCCTTCACACACAGGTGAGAGGCGCTGCACTGGCCATTAAGGCAGAGGGGGGGTCCGGTGGAGGGGGGAGCATCAGCGATGAACTCAGGGGGGCGTGGCACGGAGGCGGAGGATGGCAGGAGGTGGAGCAGTGGTGGGAGAAGGAGAAGAGAGAGACAGGAAGGGAGGGGGTCCGGCCGCTGCAAAAGTTTGATTTTTATTTTCATACAGGGAGAAGCGGGGAGCAGCAGTGACCTCGGGCGGGGGGGGGGGGGGGAAGGCCTGATGAGTGCCTTTGCCCCCTCCCAATCCTTTTTTGATGTTTGTTTCATTTTTTATTTTAGGCAGAGGGAAGTGGGAAGCCATGTGTTTGTGTTCAATCTCTACTGTAATCTCACTTTTCTTTTTAAACATGCCAGGGGATTTTTATGGTGCAGGGGGCAGCGAGGAGATGACAGCTCAGGCCTTAATGACAGGTCTGAGCTCACGTTAAATTTCTGACTGTAGATGATTCGTTGCAATCGTCAGTATGGTTAGTGCATTCCGAATTGTCCACATTTCAATGGTAGCTTCTCGTTTGCATTCCGTTTTCGTTAGGTGCTAGCGTCGTCGGAAAATGGCCTTTGATGCATGCTACGGTTGAAAATTTCTTCGTTAAGGGTCAGTAAAGGGTCGTTAAAAGAGTCGTTAAGGTTTAGTGCATCTGGGCCAGAGAGAAGAGTTTTTATTTTTGGCACAGTATATGTCATCACAGGAACAAAAATAAAACCAATGGACTGCATTAGTGGCTTATAGCCTGTTTAGTTATGTTTAAACAGAAGAATTCTGCATGAAACAAAATATTTATTTTTATTTTGACTCATAAAACCAGTTGTCCCTGAAACATGCCTCAAAGCAGAATAATCCATTTGTGTATCTACAATGTAAACTTCTACAAAACAGATGACTTGAAGAAGTGAAGAAGAGAGAGAGGGAAAAGCAAGCAGGACCTAGTTTAGTATTAAGGGAGGAATAAAAAAAAGAGAGAGAGAGAGAAAAGCAAGCACCATTAACTAGTTGCCGTGTATACAAACCCTTTCCCCATAGTTTTAAACTGAAATTTTCTCTAGAAATAGGTATTTTCCCCAAAAGTTTTAAACTGAAACCTTTTCTAGAGGTAGAAACTAAACAGCCAAAAACTCTTGTTCTAAAAGGCAGTTATTTTCTGTTCCTTGGCTGCTGGAGAGAGAGCTCATCCAGGGACCTCAATTAAATGTTAATTAATGTAACCCTATGGGTTAAATTTTAAAAGATTACCTGGCTCCTTCTGGATCTGGTGTGGAGACAGTGAGCAGTGCAGTTAAACTGAGTAGTCTGTGTGCATGCGCTGAGTGTTCCGCATGCTGTTGGAACTCTCAGGAGAGTGACAAATAGCTCAGGCTGGCAGTTGGGATGGAGCTGTATTGATGAGAAGATGTTACTAGGAAAAGACTGGAAGAAAGTTTATGCTGGAGATCATCACCTGAAAGAAAAGGCGCCCACCGTTCACGAGAGAGAGAGAAAACAGAGCGAGCAGCTAAGTGACTGAAACTATTTTAAAAAGTGCACATAAGACAAAATAGTAAAGGAAACTTCAACAGTAAGTGAGAGATAACTAAAAGAAGAAAAAAAAAAAGAGTAGAGGAAAACTTACATGTTGAGATCCTTGAAGGTCTCTGGAAATCTGAAAGACAGGAGAAAAGAAAGTTTAAAGAATCTAGTGTTTTGTAAAATTGAATGTGCTTAAATGATTTATGTGCCTAATATTTATAGTTATCTGAAAATGCTCCCAATGTTTCTAAACTGATGTGTCGCAAATGTTAAATTTGCAAGTTGGTAAAATTTCATTAACATTTAAATATAATTCAACTAATAAAAAATGTTTTCTTTTTATTGTTAACTCCCTGGTTGGTGTTGAGTCATTTTGGGGAAACACTGTGACATATTTGGTACCATCATTTTAATACCTTGCTCTGCCACCAGGGGGTTTACATTAAGGTGTGGGGGAGTAGAATACTTGCATAGGTTGCTGAGGTCCAGATGCATTAAACTTAATGAGCCATTAACGAGCCATTAACAAGCAAGTATTAAACCCTGGCATGCACTAAAGACTTTTTTCGGAGGACGGTAGCAGCTAAGGAAAATGGAATGCAGATGAGCAAATTGTGTAGAAACCCTATTGTAATGAGATGCACTAACCTTAACGCTGGAAAATCTAACGAGAGGTCTGTACCTCTCGTTAAGTATGCGCACAAGCCAGACAAATAAAAATGCTTTAAAAGAGAAAGACAAGCGTAAAACGGAGCAGTGAGAGGAGGCAGAGCAGAAGGAAAAATCACGTTTCTCGAGAATCCGACTGAAAAGCTGCACAGCCACAGCAAGAGAGGGCTCAGCAGTTCCCCTTTTACAGGCTCCCTCCCTCCCTCCGTGTGTGATCGGGATCCAAGAAGAAGGCACAGCTCCCGCCTCCAGGTCTATCTCAGCCAATCACAGCGCGTTTAGCTCGGCTAAACGCATTGTGATTGGCTCAGGGACTTCCAGGTCTCAGCTGAGTGAAGCACTGCCAAAAAAGATGTTTTTATTATTGCAGGGGGAATGACGGCCAAAATGGGTGGGGTTTTTTGGATGGGCGTTCATGAAAGGCTAAAGCAGCTAGGGCTCTTCAGCTTGGAGAAAAGGCAGCAGAGGGGAGATATGATAGAGGTCTATAAAATAATGACTGGAGTTGTGGAAATGTGAAGCGTCTGTTCACGCTTTCCAAAAATACTAGGACTAGGGGGCATATGATGAAGCTACAATGTAGTAAAATTAAAACAGATCGGATTCAATTTTTCTTCACTCAACGTGTAATTAAAGTCTGGAATTTATTGCCAGAGAATGTGGTAAAGGCCTTTAGCTTAGCGGAGTTTAAAATGGTTTGGACAGCTTCCTAAAGGAAAAGTCCATAGACCATTATTAAATGGATATTGGTAAAATCCACTATTTCTGGGATAAGCAGTATAAAATGTTTTGTACTTTTTTGGGATCTTGTCAGGTATTTGTGACCTGAATTGGCCACTGTTGGAATCAGGATGCTCCGCTTGATGGACCTTTGGTCTGTCCCAGTATGGCAATACTTATATACTTATGTACTTATGTGATTCCATATGCCCCAATGAAAGGAGAGTTTAATTTAATTTTACTTCCATTTAAGTTCAGTATATTCCATCTTTTTAACACCAGCTCTGGAACTCTTTGCCGGAGGATGTGGTAACAGTAGTTAGCGTAACTAGGTTTTAAAAAATGTTTTGGACAAGTTCCTGCAGGAAACGTCTATTGTCTGCTATTGAGACAGACATGGGAAGCAACTGCTTGCCCTGGGATTTGTAGCATGGAATGCTGCCATAATTTGGGTTTCTGTTAGGTACTTGTGACCTGGCTTGGCCACTGTTGAAAACAGAATACTGGGCTAGATTGAGCATTGGTCTGACCCAGTATGGCTACTCAAATGTTCGAAGTCAGCTGTTCAGGAAGAAAAATACAGAGGTACACAGCTATTTGATAGTGGGGACATAAAATGAAAGATCAGTGCCAGACAGATGTAGAGAAAGAAATGAAGAAGACAAGAGGAGAGAGAAGTGGAAAGGACAAATTGGAAAATAATTTGGAAGACTGACTCATGGAACATGGAAAAGAAAAGACTGGGACCAGCCCAATTAGAAAATTAAATTCCCAGACAGCAAAGGTAGAAAAGAAAAAAATATATATTTTTATGTAATACTTTGTATGGACTGAGATGTACCTGCTTTGTAAAATGTACATTTTTTCTTTTTCTATTTTTATTTTGCAAAGTACAGGAGAAAATTCATTCTGTTTCTCTTTTACCAGTATTGCACTAAGTCTGGCTTTCTTGGGCAGAGTGGAGGAGGTCTCTAGTTCAACTTTTGTATTTTTTTTTGTGGCTCCCTATTCTGTATTAGATGAGATGAGGGTCTGTCCATGTTCTGCATGTGTGACTGAAATGAAGGATTCTGCTAGCATGTAGTGTCTATGTAGGAATGTGTAACAGTGCAGCTTATTCCAGTTTTCCAACAGTAGGTATATTGGTGCTTTAGAGTCCAGTATAATATATATAGCACTGTCTTTACATTGGTGGGTTAGAGTTGTGGTGTGGTAAGTTTTGTGTTCTAGGGCAGTGTTTCATAAGTTGGACCTGGAGTACACCCTTGCCAGTCAGTTTTTCAGGCTATCCACAATAAATATGCTTGAAATTGATTTGCATATACAGCCTCCATTACATGCAGATTCATTGTGGATAGCCTGAAAACCTGAATGGCAAGGGGTTAATCCAGGACCACCTAGGGAAACACTGCTCTAGAGCCCAGTGTAATATTTGTAGCACCGTGTTTTCATAGGTGGTTTAGGGCTATTATAGTGTTGTAAGTTTTCAGTATAGGTTTTGGATGTCATTTTGTAGAGTTTTGTGTTATTTCACAAAGTGTCTGGCCCTATTTGAAAGTAGGCTGTGGGGCAAGGGGTGCCTTTGGTGGCCCTTGTCACACAAAACAAAAATGCTCAAGGCTAGTGGTCTCCACATCCTGTAGAGTCCATCTGATTTAAACAAAGTGTCCAGCACTGGAAGGAGTGTATGTGCTGTTCCTGAGGTGATGGTCACAGTTTTAATATTTTTACTTGTAGTTACGAAGACAGGTTGCCTGCTCTGGCCAGTCCAGGGATTTCTTCTGCATCCTATCTCCTGATGTAACTTCCTGTTTCCTTGTAGGCAGGACACAACAGAGACAGCCTGTATTAATCATTACCCGCCACAGCCACTACACCTGAGAACAACACAGGCACTGCTGTCTAGCTGACACCAACCGGCACCTATTTTATAAACGTCTGCTCCCCCTGATGTCAAAACCTGGCTACGCCTCTGCTTATAAGCACCTTGAGAAAGCTGTGAAGGTGAAATTCTGGCTACAGCTGGTGCATTGGAAGCCTATACACTTGAAATGCCCCCCTTTCTGGCGCTTCCTCAGGTCTGGGGGTCTGAATGGGTGGGGAGCCTCATTGACAGGCAGACTCCTTCAGACCCTGTCACTTCACAGTTCACGTACAGTACCGCCACCTGCAAAAAAGAAGTGGTTAATGGGTTCAGAGACTTTCTTCTCCTCCCAGGAACTCAATCTCTGCTCCAAATCTCCTGTGGGATGCAAACTGGCAGTTAATTAGTATGACCCCAGAGGGTCATTGACTCCCATCCCACTTTCCAATATTAAACCACTCCACAAATCCGGTTATTTACATGAAAAATAACTGGAACTTTGTTAACTTCTTCAACCTGCAGCTCAGACTGGTCAAACTAGTGAAATAGATAACAGTTCAATTTAAACTCGACTTGATTTTGGCTGAGTATTTGCAGGAGTGCAAATCAGAAATATATACACTTTATATAGCGTCTGTCCTTGTCCATCTCTTCCAATCGGCAATCAACACCATCTGGGCTTTGCACTTTCTGCGCATGGGTTTCAGACTCTGATGTCCCGGCTCCCTTATGAGATGGAACTCTCTCTAGTTCCCATCTCCAGTTCCTGGAAATGTTCTTCTTGATCCACTCTCCAGAGTTCATTTTCAGTCTCTGTCCGTTTGGACTGTGACTTCTCTCCTTCCTCCAACCCCCAGGGTACCAGTTCTTAAACAGGGATTCCCCCTTATTCCCCCACTCTGGTCTCCAGCAGGGGAATTTTAGACAGCCAAAAGACCATGTGCAAATACGTAATCCTTTTATCACCTCCTAATTCCTCCCAATATGTCATTCATCCTCTTTGCTGCATCAACTTGCTGCATTTTATTTGAAAACCCATCCCCTTGGGCTGGGCTTATTTCTCACCCGGGGACTTCCAGGATACTCACCCCAGTGACCATCTACCAGGACTCTATCCTCTCAGCAATCCCATACAACTGGGGGGTTACACACTGCAAGCTAAATTCTCTTTTTTTTACATATGTCTTTTTGTGAAGTTATTATCACCAAATAGATTTGTATAAACTATGTGGAGTTTTTACTTACTTTAAATAACTGTAAGTTTTTTCTGCCAATGAGGAATTGTGGACCCTGAATAAATCCGTTCACCAGAAACAATTTCATAGGTGGCAGGAGGACTCTGAGGCTTTTTCTTCCTGTTTTATCATCATAGAAACATAGAATTGTTTATTTATTTTTTTTAATATATAATGCTGGACTATATATTTTGAAGAGTTTCTATAGAGTAAAAGGTAAAGCAGTTCACATATTTTATACAAAGGGAAGACTAGCTCAATAATAACAAAAACTGGTCATCCAGCTAGCACTGGATCAAATTTCCCCCTACTATCCAATCATTCTAAAAAAAACAAGATTAACGTCATTTAAATGTAGTCATTTAAACACAATCACTCCGTTGAAAGATGCCTTTGTTTCATATCTACTCATTCCACTAACTTAATGCCAGATCGGTTATCAATAAAACTGAAACTATTAAAGACTGGATTGAGGAGTCACAATCTGGTTTTACACTAATAATAGAAACTTGGTTACAATCTAAGTATAACCCTATCCTCAATGACGTATGTCCTCCAGGTTACACATCACCCATCTCATAAGGGAAAAGACAAGAGGAGGTGGCATTGCTTTAATATATAAGTCTTTCTTCAAAGTCACCATCACTTCTGAACTCCTATTGCCCCATCTAGAAATTATTGCATATAATTTCTCTGATGACTCACTAGCAAATCATTTTAATATCTTATTGCTTTACCGTCCTCCAGGTAATTGGAATGCGGTTGAAGAGGAACTCACTGAGTTCATCTCTAACACGTGTCAAATCAGATAACCTATTACTGATAGGTGACATTAATCTCCATTTAGACAAACTTGAAGACCCACATACTAAAAGATTCCTAGACTTCCTTAAAACTTGACAATTCTCTACTCCCTTTGGAAATTCTTCCCATAGCAAAGATCATCAGTTAGACCTATTAACACAGAGATTTACTGATCCAACAAACTTCTTTATTTCTAATCCTGTATGGACTCCTATTCCATTGTCTGATCATAATAAGTTATCTTTAACCCTCCACTGGAAAGAAGACACAAATAAATCATTAATATCTGCATGTAGTAGTTTATAGAATATGCTTGCATTGCAATGTACACATGTACAAAGGGGCATTCTGCACAATTCAAAATGGGTGTAACATGGGCATTCCTGAACTCTCTGCACATAGTTATAGAATTCCTTGCCTTTTGCGTTAATATAGGCACTGATATTTACACTGGGGTTTTCCTTGGCATAAATATCCGTGTTGTTCATTATGGCGTGTATCTAGCATTTATGCATATTCTAGTTGTAGTATTTCAGACTGAGCTTATCTCTTTCTGGAACTTGCACTTCTGCCGCACTAACCTTTTAGGCAAACATGATTTTGAAGGTTGAAAACTATGCCACATACACATTGGTCTTGGTTGATGGCAAATGCAGGGTAGAGATCTTAATCTAACTAACACTCACAAGCTATCTCTGTAGTGTGGTATCATAGCTAAAACACTGCTCTCTGATACCACCAAGTAGGGTTCAAGTCCAGCTGTAAGAGCTAGGCAGTAAACACATGTAAACCAAGTCATGTAGAGAGAACTTTTGTTTGACTAAACAGACCCAGCCAGCAGTGGACTGACACTGAGCTGGACACCTCTCCACCTCCCAAAATATCTTCTGATGACAAACACAGTAAAGGTTACATAGATGAAGGAGTGTGCAGGTTAGGACAGGTGGCATGTGATGCTTTAACAAAGTTCAAATAGCCATAAGAAGCACTAGAAGCCTTCAAAATTGGGACACAGATTCTTTAATCATTAGCTTGGACATCAGTCTTTAATCAGTGACCCAACATGGGCTGTGTTTCAGCATACAGCACCTATGTCAGGGATTGATTAGGTTACTTTTATATGATTTTTTTTTAAAGACTTTGCTCACACCTTTTTCAGTAGTAGCTCAAGGTGAGTTACATTCAGGTACTCTGGATATTTCTCTGTCCCAGGAGGTTTCACAATCTAAGTTTGTACCTGAGGCAATGGAAAGTTAAGTGACTTCCCCAAGATCACAAGGAGTAGCAGTGGGATTTGAACCAGCTACCGCTGGATTGCAAGACTAGTGCTCTAACCACTAGGCCACTCCTCCAGCTGAGAAGCTGGATGCAAAACAATGGAACTCTGTTTTCGTACAGTGCAAGCTGAATGTTCTTTCTTGTACCACACAATTGGAGTAAAACCAGTCCTTCACACTCTATACATAGAACAAAGAACAGTCGTGTCTCAGGGTCACTACCCTGTGTACTCATGTAATATGTGGTAACTGTAATGGTATACTAGGCTGGAGATTTTGGGCCATTCTGGGCTTTGAACTTACATTTCAAGCAGTGTGGGATTAAGAGTGTCTGGCTCTGCCTATCGAAATTAGTGCTGCAAGTTCCATATTGCACAAGGATAGGGTGGTTAGAAATCCAGGACTGTCCTAAAATCTCCAGCCTGGAAATGAGTAACTTTGAATCTCTGTGAAAGGAGATAGCAATAGGAAGGGTGTCAGACTCTGTCGAAAGCACCTCATATAAATGTGAGATGCTCCATCCTATAACTTTGAGGAATCTCCCCCTATTCTAGACACTTCCACCTGCCAGTCAAAGAAATGTTTCACAATGCAAAACAGGCATGACATGACCAGAGAGGCAGACAAAATAGCAAAGATCAGTACTGTGGCAGCAATATCCTGCTTCATTGCAAAACAATCCTAGTGACTGATACCCCCACCCCACTAGATAAGATAATGTAGAGGTTGGAGCACTTCTTTAATGATGAAGGACTTGTGAGTTCAAGTTCCACAAGGGATAGTTTCTCCTCAAGTACCCTACACAAAATAAATAGTACATTTTATTTTACCCTGCGCACAATTTCCACTCTGATTGCAGGTGACGTATAACTACCGTGCTGATATGGACAGCATCATTTTAATTTCGGCACCGATTAAACAAGTGCTATTAGTGCTCAGTCACACACCATTTTGTCTTTAGGACTCCAGAGAGTGTGCTTTTGCTCCTCTGTGATTTGCTGGTTTTGCTGTTTGCCAACCCAATATTCATATTATCTTCTATGTCTTCCTTCTTCACCTTTACCTTCTCTACATATCTCCAATCTTCCCTTCCCACTACCTGCTCTCCCTATCTCTAACCCAATCCTCCACCCTGCTTGCAAGTTGGTGTGTTGTTCTGTGTGTAGGTGTCCATATGTGTATTAGTGTATGTAGTAATATTAGGTGTTATATTTGTATAAATGTGTGTGGTATGCTGCAACCACTTGGCTTTGTAGTGTTCTTGTCATTGTAGGTGTCCCATTGTTTCTATATTTGCATATGTGATAGTGAGTGAGTGTTTTTGTGACTGTTTGTGATTACAGCACACAGTGATGGAGGGGTTCCTGGGGTTGTGGAAGATACAGGAGGGAGAGGCCCAACAGAGGTGGTGGAGGGGGAGGAGAAGGGGCAGGAAGGGGGCAGCGGGTATACAAGCCCAAGACCAGGTTTCTGGACTTAACGGATAAGCAGTGTGTGGCTCGATTTAGATTCTGTAAGGAGATCATAGTCCAGTTGTGTGAGGAGCTACAAGAGGACCTGGAGCCAATGGCCTGTATGAGGCATGCCTTGCCAGTACATGTGTGCATCATCACTGCCCTGACCTTTCTGGCTACTGGAACTTTCAAACTTTACTAGGATCAGCAGCAGGGATCAGCCAGCCAGCTGCCTTCCATATCATTAGCCAGTTTCTGGAGGCTTTCTTGAAAAGGGCCAGGTTGTATATCTACTTCCCCATGCATGAACAGCAGGAAACAATGACAGCTTTTTATGAGATAGCTAATTTCCCCTTTGTGCTTGGTGCCATTGATGGGATACATGTTGCCCTCAGGCCACCTGCTTATAGTGATGTTGAGTATGGCAATAGAAAGGCATACCATTCCATCAATGTAAAGGTTTTCTGCAGTGCAGCACTATAGATTACAGATGTCTGTGCCAACTATCCTGGGTCCTGCCACGATTCTTATGTGCTGGCATGCTCAGACCTTCCAGAGTGGGGAAATCAGAGGCAGATGGCTAGTAGGTGAACAGCATCCTAACACCCCTACACCCTTCTAATAATTAATCACATCTCTGTTTGTTCCACAGGTGTGTGACCAGTATGGTGCCAGTGGTCTGGAGGATGGCTCCTGTGGGGGCCTGCCACAATCCAAACAAAGGTGTGTGTACCGTAGCTAATCTCATCTCTCTTCTCCTCAATATAGGTGACCATGGCTATCCCCTGAGGACATGGCTCATGACTCCAATTGTCAACCCTCACAGACCAGAGGAGGTTCGCTACAACAGGGCCCAGGGTGCTACCAGGGCAGTCACTGAGCGTACATCTGGCCTGCTGAAGAACAGATTCCGCTATCTCAATCGCTCTGGGGGTGAGCTTTTATACAGTCCCACCAAGGTATGTGGCATTGTCACAGCCTGCTGCATGCTCCATAATCTAGCAATTAGAAAGCAGATGCCAGAGCCAGATCCTGAGCTGGGCTCAGCACACAAGGTAAGGGAGCTATGCACCTGGGAGCAATTTCTGAAGTCCACTGCAGTGCCCCCTAGGGTGCCCGGTTGGTGTCCTGCCATGTGAGGGGGACCACTGCACTATGAATGTTGGCTCCTCCCATGACCAAAGGGCTTGGATTTGGTCATTTTTGAGATTGGCATCCTAGGTTTCCATTATGGCCGAAAACCGGGGACGACCATTTCTAAGGTCGACCATCTCAACATTTAGGTTGATCATCTCTAAGGTCGACCTAAATGTTGAGATTTGGGCGTCCACGACCGTATTATCGAAATGAAAGATGGATGTCTATCTTGTTTCGATAATATGAGTTTCCCCGCCCCTTCGCCGGGACGTCCTTAGAGATGGGCGTCCCCGTTCGAAAATGCCCCTCCACGTATGTTAGAAACATGTCCCCTCTATCTTCTAAGGTCAGCTCCCAACCTATTTATCAATTGGGTACAATCATACTTGTCCCTCATGTTATTGAATGGACTATTCCCTGAAAATGATGACAAAATAATTCTAACATCTATCCCAAAGAATCCCAAGGCCAGTAGAAGCAAAGCCTCTGATTATAGAACTGTAGCCTTTATTCCTTTATTGGTAAAAGTGATGGAAGCTTTAGTAGCAAGTCAGCTCATGGAGTTCCTACAGGCCTTTTCCATCTTTCATAGTAAACAATCAGGATTCCTGCCTTCCTTTAGCACTGAGCCAGTGCTCACCATCCTTAATGCAAATCACAATTTTACAATTTTTGATATATCCAGTGCCTTCGACATGGTTGACCATAATATATTGTTATACTTATTAGACTACTTTGGTATTAGTGGAACTGTCTTAAAGTGGTTCCACTGTTTCCTAATATCAAGATCCTACCAAGTAAAACAATTAGGTCATATCTCCTCACCCTGGGACTCTATATGTGGGGTTCCACAAGGCTCTCCTATATCACCCATATTATTCAATATCATGATGGTACAACTGACTTACTTACTGGAGGCTCACGGATTGATTTAATTCCTTTATCTATGCTGATGATGTCACCATTTATATACCCTTCAAAGGGAATTACTATAAATTATACATAAGATTAAAACCAGTTTAGAGCTGATGGAATCCTGAGCATCCAGTATGAAACTCAAATTAAATTGGGTAAAGACAAAATTCCTCATACTTGCCAACCCCTATCAACCCATTTCATTAAAAAAAACTTCATTATTGACAACACATCATATGCCTTAGATCAGTCAATGAAAATCCTGGGTATCACAATTGACCAGAATTTATCATTTGAAGCTTGTCTCAAAGGTGATCTCAAACATCTTCCATACATTATGGAAGTAAAAAAAGGTTGCATCCTTTCTTCCCAAGCTCCTCACTTCGTACTATCACCCAATCTCTGGTACTATCCAAATTTGATTATTGTAATGCCATATATATGGGTATTAAAATCTCACTTAAAAAATTACAAACAGCACAAAATACTGCTGCTCACTTTGTATGCAATGTCTCACGCTTTGTGAAGGCTTCCCCTCTCTTGTTAAAACTTCAATGGCTTCTCATAAATGCCAGGATAACTTTTAAAATATACGTGACTGTTTACCAAATCATATATGGTTTATCACCCTCCTATATGCAACAATAAATTGATTTACATTCACGTAATATAGTAAAAACATCTAGAGAATACCTCACGCTCCATTATTCAAACTGCAAAGGTCTTTCTTACAAATCAATCCTTGTTTCAGGCTTCACATATCAGAGTACCGGACTTTGGAATTCTCTACCCAAGCAATTAAGGTACTTAGATTAACCCAATATTCCTTAAATTACTAAAGGATTTTCTCTTAAGTACATATCTTATTAAAAGGGAAATGGGACTTGATATACTGCCTTTCTGTGGTTTTTGCAACTACATTCAAAGTGGTTTACATAGTATATGCAGGTACTACTTATTTGTACCTACGGTAGTAGAGGGTTAAGTGACTTGCCCAGAGTCACAAGGAGCTGCAGCAGGAATTGAACCCAGTTCCCCAGGATCAAAGTCTGCTGTGCTAACTACTAGGTTACTCCTCCACAATAATAAATAAATAAATACTACTACTACTACTACTACTACTACTATTTAGCATTTCTATAGCGCTACAAGGCATACGCAGCGCTGCACAAACATAGAAGAAAGAAAGTCCCTGCTCAAAGAGCTTACAATCTAATAGACAAAAAATAAATAAAGTAAACAAATCAAATCAATTAATGTGAACAGGAAGGAAGAGAGGAGGGTAGGTGGAGGCGAGTGGTTACGAGTCAAAAGCAATGTTAAAGAGGTGGGCTTTCAGTCTAGATTTAAAAGTGGCCAAGGATGGGGCAAGACGTAGGGGCTCAGGAAGTTTATTCCAGGCGTAGGGTGCAGCGAGACAGAAGGCGCGAAGTCTGGAGTTGGCAGTAGTGGAGAAGGGAACAGATAAGAAGGATTTATCCATGGAGCGGAGTGCACGGGAAGGGGTGTAGGGAAGGACGAGTGTGGAGAGATACTGGGGAGCAGCAGAGTGAATACATTTATAGGTTAGTAGAAGAAGTTTGAACAGGATGCGAAAATGGATAGGGAGCCAGTGAAGGGTCTTGAGGAGAGGGGTAGTATGAGTAAAGCGACCCTGGCGGAAGACGAGACGGGCAGCAGAGTTTTGAACCGACTGGAGAGGGGAGAGGTGACTAAGTGGGAGGCCAGCAAGAAGCAGATTGCAGTAGTCTAAACGAGAGGTGACAAGGGTGTGGATGAGGGTTTTGGTAGAGTGCTCGGAAAGAAAGGGGCGGATTTTACGGATGTTGTAAAGAAAGAAACGACAGGTCTTGGCGGTCTGCTGGATATGAGCAGAGAAGGAGAGAGAAGAGTCAAAGATGACCCCAAGGTTTCGAGCTGAGGAGACAGGGAGAATGAGAGAGCCATCAACAGAAATAGAAAACGGGGGGAGCGGGGAGGTGGGTTTGGGGGGGAAAATGAGAAGCTCGGTTTTGGTCATATTTAAGTTCAGGTGGCGTTGAGACATCCAGACAGCAATGTCAGACAAGCACGCTGAAACTTTGGTTTGGATGCAAGGTGAGATATCAGGGGTAGAAAGGTAGATTTGGGAGTCATCAGCATAGAGATGGTAGGAAAAGCCATGGGATGAGATTAATGAACCAAGGGAAGAAGTGTAGATAGAAAAGAGGAGGGGACCAAGAACAGAACCCTGAGGTACGCCGACAGGCAGAAGGATAGAAGTAGAAGAGGATCCACCAGAGTGAACACTAAAGGTGCGGAGGGAGAGGTAGGAAGAGAACCAGGAAAGGACAGAGCCCTGGAATCCAAGTGAGGACAGGGTATCGAGAAGTATGCTGTGATCGACAGTGTCAAAAGCAGCGGAAAGATCAAGAAGAATGAGGATGGAATATTGACCTCTGGATTTAGCCAGTAATAGGTCATTGGAGACTTTAGTAAGCGCAGTTTTGGTTGAGTGGAGAGGGCGAAAACCAGATTGTAATGGGTCAAGAATAGCATGCGAGGAGAGAAAATCAAGGCATCGGCAGTGAACAGCACGCTCAAGTAATTTGGAGAGAAAAGGAAGGAGGGAGATGGGTCGGTAATTAGAGGGACAAGTAGGGTCAAGTGAAGGCTTCTTAAGGAGAGGTGTGACCACAGCATGTTTAAAGGCAGCAGGGACAGTTGCAGTGGAAAGTGAGAGGTTGAGAATGTGACAGATAAAAGGAATAAGAGTAGGAGAGATGGCATTAAGAAGGTGGGTGGGAATGGGATCAGAGGAACAGGTGGTACATTTTGAGGAAGAAAGGAGAAGTGTAGTTTCCTCAATAGTAACTTCAGGAAAGGAGGAAAGGGAATGAGGGGAAGGAGAGAGAGGGGAACGGACTAGTGGAGGGAGAGCTGGTGAGGTAGAGAAAGCAAGGTTTATCTTTTGAACCTTGTTGTGAAAGAATTCAGCAAGGGTCTGAGGAGATAATGAAGGGGGAGTTGGAGGAGGGGTTACCTTGAGGAGAGAGTTCAATGTGGTGAAGAGAAGTCGAGGATTAGAGCCAAGAGAGTTGGTCAGTTGGATATAATAATCCTGTTTGGCACATAAAAGAGCAGATTGGAAGGAGGTCAGCATGAACTTAAAGTGTAAGAAATCAGCAAGGGCCCGAGATTTCCGCCAGAGGCGTTCAGCGGAGCGGGTACAGGAACGTAGGTAGCGGATATTAGAAGTCAGCCAAGGTTGGGGTTTTGTACGCCTTACAGGGCGGGTCATCAAAGGTGCAAGAGTGTCTAAGGCAGAGGATAGAGTATTGTTGTAAGAAGAAACAGCCTCGTTGACAGATGTGGTTGGTGCCACAGTAGAGAGGAGGTTTGAAACATGGGAGGATAGAGATGAAGGGTCAATATCGTGAAGATTCCTAGATAAATTAGATAGGATAGGACGGGACTGGGAGGGAGGAGATTTAAGTGTGAAAGTTATAAGATGGTGATCAGAGGAGGGATGATCAGAGGCAAGGAAACTAGAAGGTGAACAGTTGGAGGAGAAGATGAGATCAAGACAGTGACCATTTTGATGAGTGGGGGAGGTGGAGCATAGTTGGAGATTAAAGGATGACGTTAAAGCGAGTAACTTGGAAATATAAGAGTTGGAAGGATCATTAGCAGGAATATTAAAGTCACCAAGGATGAGAGAGGGGGAGGAAGGATCATGGAAGAAGGCAAGCCAGGCGTCAAAGTCACTGAGAAAGGATGAAAGGGACTTATTAGGGGGACGATAAATGACCGCTATTCGAAGAGGCAGAGGAGAGAAAAGGCGGATAGAGTGGACTTCAAAGGAGGAAAAACAGTGAGATTGAGGTGGAAGAAGGGGTTGAAATCTGGAGGAGGGAGAGAGAAGTAGTCCAACACCGCCCCCACGGCCAGCAGGGCCATCTCTCTTATTTGTTTCAACATAACAAATATTCTATCCTAGCTTCAAGACAAACATACGATTATTCCTAATATGTTAAAATGTTATAATTATTTATATGACTGTATTATATTTTTGATGTTTTTCTTGAATGTAAGCCACATTGAACCTAAGCTTGTTTGGGATAATATGGAATAAAAATGACATCCTATATAATAATTCTCACCTCCAACATTCTGAGGCTACCTGGAACCGTGGATCATGTTGGAGTAGATAATAGTGATGTCACACAACCCACACCAGATTAACCAGTAGAAGGGAGAGGGGTAGAGCCACGATACAGGGAGCAGCGAATCAGCACAACACGGGGAATGCACAGCAGCAGGAACAGAAGCCTCTCTCACACAGTCACTCTCTCAAACATACACACTCAGAGGAAAACCTTGCTAGCGCCCGTTTCCTTTCAAACAGAAACGGGCCTTTTTTACTAGTAATAATAATAATATAGTGGTCATACGCTGTCTCTTTCTATTCCTTATTGTTTGGATTCTATAAATGTAAGTATACAAATGCATGTAACTTTAAGCACCCCATTGTAGGATGAGAGGGTTAGTGCAATTTAAATCAATTTAGTACACATTAAAATTTTTATGGTGCACCAAGGAATCAATTCTCAATAACAAATGCACACGCATCATGCTAACTTATCATGCTCGCTCTACTGGTTTGCCTTTCTATGTCTGCTTATCCCTTACTCTCCATCACAAGAAAGTTTTCTACTTAAAACCTCACCTTTGAGACTTATGCTAAACATGACAAGATGCTCTGCCTTTTGTTACCCATCTCTAGTGCTTTGGAACTCTCTATCATATGAGCATGGGGTGAGAACTCCTATTTCACATTTAAAGCCAGGGTGAAAAGCTGAATATTCTGCATGAAATTTAATATTGACTGAGGTTCTGGATCATAAATGCTGTGGATGAGCATCTGCCCATTCTTTTTCTGCTCTTCTGCAAACCTACAGAGTATAATTTCTTCCCTTCTGTCTCTCTGGATTTCAATGTGTTGCTGAGTATTATGTCTATTATTCTTGATAAATATATTGTAAACCTTCTTTCTGTCTAATGATAAAAGGTGGTATAACAAATACATTAAGTAAAATTTAAAAAAAAATGCACATACCCACAAAATCTCATTGTACAATCATATGAATGAATAACATTTATAACAACTTCTCAAGCAAAGAAAAATAAATTAGAATATTATCATTATTGCTACATAAGTACATAAGTATGGCCATACTGGGACAGACCAAAGGTCCATCAAACCCAGCATTCTGTTTCCAACAGTGGCCAATCCAGGTAAATTACAGTACTG
The DNA here is from genome assembly GCF_901765095.1 of Microcaecilia unicolor. NCBI lineage: Eukaryota > Metazoa > Chordata > Amphibia > Gymnophiona > Siphonopidae > Microcaecilia > Microcaecilia unicolor. Next base: position 5,646 of record NW_021962868.1, on the reverse strand, counting down.
AAGTTGAAAAAAAGTATAAAAAGGATGAATGACCTGCCTAAGGCTGCTCAAAAGGTCTTTAAAATATTCCAAATATTTTCATAGATAATTCAACTTTCCTTGACTGCAGCAGCTTATGTACAGAGAGCTACTATGATAGCCAAACCTTTACGTATACTTGTATATTAGAGGCAATTTCCTATTCCAAATGCAGTCACATGTATGTCACTAATAAATGCAGGTGATGTGCACTGATATAGAGACATCTGTTTTGCATATGCTCACCCAGGAGACATTTCACTAATGCTCTGAGGATTTATAAATGTTTCTTTTACTCTTTATGGTTTATTAATCAGCAACTGCCAGTCAGGAAGGATGAAGTTATCACAGACTCAGCTCATCTGGATCCTGGTCCTCTGCATAAACGGTAAGAATAAATTTTCACACTGGATTTTAAAGGGAGACGATAACTTTGGAAGTAAGCCAACAAATTTTTGAACAATTAAATTTCTGCATATACACACTGCATTCTACATATTTATCTTTTTCTTTTTCTTTGTCCAGATTCCAGTGGAGAGATTGTGATGACTCAGTCTCCAGAATTCTTATCAGTGTCTGCAGAGGAAACAGCCACCATTAAGTGCAGATCCAGTTCCACCCTTCTCCATTCTAATGGTAACACCCACTTGAGCTAGCACCAACAGAAACCAGGAGGATCCCCTAAGCGTCTGATCTACCTTCTCTCTACCCGTTCCTCTGGGATCCCAGAAAGGTTCAGCGGCAGTGGGTCTGGGACTGATTTCACTCTTACAATCAGCAGAGTTCAGAGTGACGATGCTGGAGTATATTACTGTCAACAGAGTATTAGTACCCCTTTCACACAGTGATACAGTCCTGTACAAAAACCTTCTTCTTCTGGTTGATGTACAGTGATTATTGCAGCTGGATATAATGCCTATGTCTGCTAATGTCATAACTGGATTATAATATTCAGAGTAAGATAATATGATATAGTTTTACAGCAGTTTGCTTTGTAGATTGTTCCCTTGCTCTCTTGATCTAGTGACAGGAAGACTGGAATCAAAACCTTTCAGATAGAAAAGAATATCAAAATAGTTCTGCAACTGCATATATTACACTTTATAAACTCATTCAAGCATTCAGACAAGCACTAATATCTTGGAGTGGAACGGGTAGACGTGAATTGTTTATTTACTCTTTCCAAAAACACTAGGACTAGGGGGCATGCACTGAAAGCTACAAAGTAGTAAATTTAATACGAATCGGAGAAACATTTTCTTCACTCAACATGTAACTAAACTCCAGAAAATGAGTTAAAGGTGGTTAGCTTAGCAGGGTTTAAAAAATGCCTGGATGGCTTCCTAAAGGAAAAGTCCAAAGACCATTATTAAATGACTTGGGGAAAATCCACTGCTTATTTTTGGGATAAGCAGCATAAAAGATATTGAACTTTTTTAGGATTTTGCCAGGTATTTGTGACCTGGACTGGCCACTGTTGGAAACAGGATACTGGGCTTGATGGATCTTTAGTCTGTCCCAGTGTGGCAAGTAACAGTAACTCTGAAGGCTGAAATCATCAAACATATAAAATGCAAGAGACTGTACTCACTCGCAAATGCGCAGTAGAGACTTCTCTCTCTGTCCCGCCCCCGTATCAATACGTGATGACGAGGGTGGGACAGAGAGGGAAACTGCGCTCCCCCCTGAGGTCGGCCGCTACCACTCCCCCCACCCGGAGTCGCCGCTGCCGCCCCCCCCCTCCACCCGGCCTGGGCCCTCTCTTTGCTATTGAACTTACATTGCGGAAAACGCAGCAGGGCAGATCAGCTGAGCTCCCGTCGGCCTTCCTTCTCTGCCTGTGTCCCGCCCATCGCCGACGTTACGTCACACGAGGGCGGGACACATGCAGAGAAGGAAGGCCGACGGCAGCTCAGCTGATCTGCCCTGCTGCATTTTCGGCGATGTAAGTTCAATAGCAAAGAGAGGGCCCGGGCTGGGTGGAGGGAGGCGGCAGCGACTCCGGGGGTGGGAGGGAGGGAGGGGGAGGGCAGAAGAAATGCTGGATATGGGAGGTATCAGAAGGAGGAGGGCCTTGGAGCTGGGAGGGAGGGACAGAAGGGGGCCTTCGAGCTGGCTGGGAGGGAGGAATGGAGGGGGGCCCTTGGAGCTGGGAGGGCATGGGGCCTTTGAACTTGGAGGGCAGGCAAGGGGCCTTGGAGCTGGGATGAGGGGAAGGAATGGAGGGGGGGCCTTTGGAGCTGGGAGGGAATGGGGCCTTGGAACTGGGAGGGAGGGCAGGGGGCCTTGGAGCTGGGGGGGAGGGACTGGGGCCTTGGAGCTGGGAGGGAGGGACGGAGGGGGGCCTTGGAGCTGGCAGGGAAGGAGGGAGAGCAGGGGGCCCTGCAGCGGCGAGGGGGAGGGGGGCCCCTGCAGCGGTGAGTGGGAGGGGGCCCTGGAAAACCCCCATACCAATGCTCGCCCATTTTAACGGGCTTAACGGCTAGTATTCATAAGAAGTTACATTATTTCTGTTATTGTATGAGCAATATGAATCAATTTGGAGACACTGCTCCCTCAAGAAAATAAGTATAAGTGTGAACATTTACAAAAGCAGCACATATAGAAACATATACTATTTTTAAAAATCAGTTTAAATCAAGACCATCAATACTGAAGTTGAACCATAAATAATAACATCAATGTACATAGAAAAATAAAGAATAATTCCCTCTAAGGCATGCTGCAATACTATAAGCTGCCACAGAGACCATAGTCTCAAGTCTCCTGCTCATCGGATTCAGAGAATTTTGGTGAGGAGAGTGATGTGTTCAGGCTCTGCATATTAGGCTGATGGTCATATGATAAAGGGATGACACCTGCTGGTACAAAAAGGAACTGAAGGACTTAGTCTTTGTCAAGACTAGGTTTGGTTCAGTATTTGAGAGGTTAGAAGCATAAAAAAAAGCAAATTTTACAAAGTAAATAAAAGTATAAGATTGCACAAGCTTCAAAAGCAATTGAACTGTCTAAATGTTACCCAAGTAAAAGGGTTTTTCAGAAAATTGCCCACCATTCTATTATTTTAAATGATTTGATTGTTGCATTATTGTGATATATTTTGTTTATCTTACATGTCATCTGTAGTGTGTAAATGGACTATGCATTCCTCAGATGGGAGGTGGTCAAGAAATAAATCAAGAAATAAAGGGTCAATTTCAGCATGGTTTAACCAGGCAGGAGAGGACAGTTTTAGTCATGTGTGTGCGTGACTATCAAATATCAGTCATATTCAGCTATTAGCAGTCAGTATTTTTTTTAAAAGCTGACCAACGTGGGTTAGAACTATTTCTAGTTATTCAATGCCAGGCCATGTCCAGGCACCAGCACTGCATATCCGTGGACATTCTGCATTGCCTGCCAACAGATCATATGCTAGTCCCACTGATATGCATTCAGGGCCCACATCAAACATTTTATAGGCCTAGTCTGTATATATCATCTGGGACCCGCATAAGGGAAAGCAGGTTCCCTTGCTATCTTCATGTCCTGCTTCCCTCTCCCCCCAATCTAGCGCCTCAACCTAACCCCGATAACATGAAGAGCCTGACCAAGCTCCCACCCTGACCCCATAGGCCCCATGGACCTATTTTATATATCCTTGGTAGTCTAGGGGTCCCAGGGAAGATGCAATGTACACTTGCTCCTTCTTATTGTGGCTCCATTCTCAAAATGGCCTGTGCAAATTCTAACTGCAGGCTCGATTGGGGGGGGGGGAGGGCATTTGATTATTTTGGTGATTTATAGCTTTAAATAGAGGTTTGTACTTTGTGTATATTTGAATATAACAGTAACTTCAAAAAATTGATCTTGTGTGTGCTTTTTAAAGATGCCTTAACAAACTACGGGTCCCTTTATAGGCATGGTAACAAATTGCCAACTGCTTTGGTTGTGAAGCAAGGTATTAAATCATGAATGAGTGCTGTGTAACCTGTACAGATTAGCTTTAAATTTGGCCATCTTGTTGGGCAGACTGGATGGACAGTGCAGGTCTTTATTTACCATGATTTACTGTGCTACTATGTTGTACAAAGATCTATTAAACTGCTAGCACAGGTTTTATCACATGGCAGATGTTATGTTAAAACCAGGCAGTGCTGTTGAAAATAAAATACTAGCAGATTAATATGAATACTGTTGGGAACTGGGCGTGACAGGAAGCAGAGCAGAGTCATGTGCACCATCTGGCCCTGATTTTCAAAATGGCACCAATTTACCCTAGCACTGGTCTCAAGGTACTATTGCTAGGGAATGGAACATTCTTCCATATTAGGAGCAATTGTGCTATATGAAAAGATGGCCCCTACTGCTAATACCTGAAAACTACCACTAGGCTTCATCAGTAACACATGGTGGCTAGAGTAGGGGCAACCACTCCTGTCCTGTTCAACTATACTACCAGGAAACCTCGAGTGAGTCCCAGGGATGTCAGAGGGGGAAGGGGAGGGATTGGATCTGCTTGGGGGAGGGAAAGTTGATCTTTTGGGATATTGGGGTCTGTAGCATGGGTCAGGTCTGTTGAAGGGCCTGATGTTGGGGAATGTTTGCTATAGGTGCAGGGCTGTGACACTTGGGGAGGTGGGGAATCAGATAGAGTGGCTGATGTACCGGAGAAGGGGATCAGGAGGAATTGTTGATAGATCAGAAAGGGGGATCAGATGGAGTGTTTGATGTGCCAGGAGAGGAGTGTGATGTGCCAGGTGATTACTAGGGGGGAATGATCACTGCCATGGCTTCATCATTTTTTGACAGTTTGGCCAACCACATTACATGCACCTGGAGGTTGTGTGGATGCACTTGTGCCATTTGCAGGTGTTTGCAATGTACCATTCATACAGTATGTTTCTACACAGCAGTGCTTTTTTTGTGCTGGTACACGCCGGTACGGCGTACCGGCACCTTTTTTTTTAGGTCTGAAGTTGTGCTGGAGCCGACTCTCTGATGTTGTGCTGGAGCCGGCTCCCCAACGTTGTGCTGAAGCCGGCTCTCCTACCTCCCCCGAGCTAGCCTGGGTTCCCTCCGTGCCGCCAGATGACCCTTCTGCCACCCGACCCGGCTGGCACCTGACCCAGCATTTTTTTAAAATCTACAAGCGGCGGTGCGGAGCCTCTCGTCTGAGTAAAAGAAGTAAAATTGCTTCGTCGGCCGGACTTCCCTCCTGTGTCCCACCCTTGTGGAAGTTACATCAGATGGCTGGAACACAGTGAGGGAAGGCCGGCCGATGAAGCGATTTTTTCTTCTTTATTCTCAGACGCAAGGTACCGCTCCGCTGCTTCATAGTTTTTTTTTTAATGCTGGGTCAGGTGCGGCCGGGTTGGGTGGCAGAAGAGGGTCGTCTGGCGGCAGGTGGGGACTGGGTTGGGAGGGGGGGCTCAGACAGGAGGGAGGCTCAGATGGCTCAGGTGGTGGAGGGAGGGGGGAGCAGGGGAACAAGGAGAGTCGCCGGACATGGGTGGAGGGCAGGGGGGACAGGAGGGTTGCTGGACATGGGTGGATGGCAGGGGAGGGGGGATTCATGGACATAGGTGGAGGGCAGGGGAGGGAAGGGGGGACAGGAGGGTCACTGGACATGGGTGGATAGAGGGGAGG
>NW_021962867.1:0-44184 GCF_901765095.1 Microcaecilia unicolor | reverse complement strand
TTTTGCCAGTCCTTCGCACTCCTTCTCCAGGATTTTCTTCAGTGAAAACAGAACAAAAGTATCTATTTAGCAAATGGCTCTTTCTTCACATACTACATAGCGGTCTCTGTATCTTTTAGTCTCACAATTCCCTTTTTAGTCATTCTCCTTTCACTAATATACCTGAAGAAATTTTTGGTCGTCCCTCCTTACATTTCTAGCCATTTGTTCTTCCGCTTGTATCCCATTTGGATTGAATGGTAAGGTTCGGTTAGGGGAGTTGATGTCTCAATTTTTATTAGTTGCCTGTTTTCCTGATGTCTAGTTTTGTTGTGTCCTTTCTTCCCTTTCTGTTGGTTATTTCCATATATGTTTTTTTTTCTTTTAACAAACTTAGAATTGATAAAAAGCAGGTCTCTTGGTCGCATTGGCATCGCATAGGAATATGGGCCCTTAAAGACTTTATTGATCAGAAAAACCAAGCCTGGAAATCTTTCTCGGATATGAAAACTGAATTTTCATTATCTGACTCTCAATTCTATCAATGGCTGCAGGTTAGCTCTATGTTGAAAAAAACTAACTTACAAATTCAGCATAGGCCTCAAACCCCAGAGCTTGTTGATATAAATTTGCGGCTTCAGCAAAAGGGCCGTGCTGCCTCCCGTATATATAAAGCAACGCTAAGTAAACTTCCTCTCAAATGTACAGGTCTGTGTAAATGCTGGGAGGAAGATATCCAGCAACCTACCTCAGATAAGTGATGGAAACAGATGTGAGGTTCCCAATTTAACTGTTCCAGATCTTCATCAACGTTGCAATCTTTGTACTTCTTTCTGCATAGATCTTTGTGGACGCCTCTTAAATTGCATGTAATAGATTCTTCTAACTCCAACTTGTACTGGTCTTGTTCTCAACAAGGCAATCTTAAACATCTTATATTTGACTGTATATGTATCCAAAAATATTGGAAAGACATATGGCCATTAATAGTGGATGTTTTTCATCTTCCTGGTTCAATAACTTACAAATATGTGATACTTAAAGGCCATTGCTTTAAAAATATATTAGCATCTAATGAATGCAGCATTATTAATACTATGATTTCCTTGGCTTTGAAAGTAATTTTTTTCGCATTGGAAGACCTTATATCAGGTCACCTACCATGAATGGTGGAGTTTACTGCTTCAAACGTGTAAGTATGAAATATATCATGCTAGAAACTCATTTTCTTTTGCCTTACATGAGAAAAAGTGGCCTCCACTTGAATCTTATTTTAACAATGTTTAGTGTAAAATGTTGAGTTTATTCAGCTGATGCATCTTGTGTAACCTTTGGCTTATGCATGCAATGTATTTTGTTGTATATCCTCCTTCCCCCCCCCCCCCCCCCCCCCCCACCACTTCCCTTAATCTACTTTGTACAGTGTTTCTTGTTATATGGCTGACAATTCTTGTCCTATCTTTGTACTGAAAATCAATAAAAAGATTAAAACTCAAAAACTCTAATGAAAATTGAAAATTCCCCTCTTAGAATATTTGACTGTAAATGAAGAGTTGAGCTATTGGTGGGTGGGAATTGGGGAGGGTGGGTGGGCATGAGGACTGAACTGTGCCCTTTTGTTAATGCTGTGGCAGATACTTCCTGTTCCGGGGCAGAGAAGAAGATGGAACAATGGAGGACAGGCGTGTGCGGGACCCCCCCCCCCCGGCGGTGTGCACCCAGCAGGGGGGGGTTTCCTTCGCGGGGGTGTCCTTTCGCTGGGGGGGGGGGTCTGCGCTGCATTGGGGGGGTGGGGCGAATCGGCGATCCACCCCGGGTGCCAGCCCCCCTAGGAACGCCACTGGTTCCTCTTCATAAAGGGACAGTCGAAACACAGTCGACCCCGGCTCCGCCCTACACCGAATTGTGGAAATGGAGTGCTTGGTGGCAAAATACTCCCATATGGAGGTTTACTTTTTTTTCCCCTTCTGTTAATGCACTAGCATTTCTATTTTATTCCATTTCATACTGTCAGATCCGTCCTCTTGCTTTACTTGTGACGCCTTACACTTCGGTTTTTCTACACTCCTCCTTCTTGCGTACTTTATTTTCTATATTTTTCATCTCTCTAATCCTGTACTCGCTGTGTGTGTTCTGTTTGCTGTGGGCTGCATCTCTTGCCTTTCGCTATTCTTTCTTCCGGTTTCAGCGACACTCATGGCTTTCTGCCAGCCTGACAGAAACTGTAACTTCGTCTGTTGCTTCTCTCCTGATTCTATTCTATAGTCTGCTTGTGGCTTTAGTGACATACACGTCATTGATTCTCCTATCTCTCAATTCTTTATCTTTGTCGTGGCTCACTGTAACGTCTTTCTTTTTAACTTCCTTAAAATAATTTCATGTGCGTAGTTGGTCAGAGACCCACTCGCTCTCGTTTCCCTTTCTTACACGTAGTTTTATGTTTGCCAGAATATCACTTGGACTTCCTCTTACCCTATCTTAGCTTACGGTATCAGTCTAGCCCTCAGTAATTTAATGTTATCGGACTGATGTACTGTAAATGCTCCTCCCTTGGGCTCTATGATTTCACATTTTAACTGCTTACTATTCTAACCTGTCCTTATTGCTTAGCTTCTCCGTGCTGTCCTTTCCTGCTTAAATACATGATTGCCTGCCAACTTTAAACTTCTTTCAGAAGGAACTGTACCATTATACGATGGCTACCTGCTGTTTCACATTTATTTTCCTTTCATTGTTTTTTCTTTTAACTTTCACCTCACTTCCCTTGTATTTCTCTGCTACGCATTTCCTCTTGGTATTATGAGATTGCATGTGCTTTCATTTTTCCTTTAGAAATGATTCACAATAATTTTTATTTTTATTTTTATGAAGTCTTTATTGAAATGTAATACACAAAATCTGATACATAGCACATCATGCATGTCATAGGACAGTCCAGTTAAACATAACGCCAGTCTTTAGTAAAATAGCGAACAACTAGCGTGGTAATACTATCTATTCAGACAAGTTGAACACATCTTATTTCGGTAGAGCACCTATTAAACCAATCAGAATAACCAGTCCAATACTTCAACCTTTATAGATTTTATGGTATTCCCCAACTCCATCCCCCCTATCCTTCAACCCACCCCCACCCACCTATCTAACCCATCCCCCCCTGTTTTTAGCACCACCTACTACTACTACTATTTAGCATTCTATAGCGCTACAAGGCATACGCAGCGCTGCACAAACCACCTGAACCTATTACATCGATCAAGTTATACATGTAGAGTAAAACAATCCCGAATCAGGTGCCATTGACCCAGTTGGTTACGTCTTTCAGCTAATAGTCTTTCCATCTCACAGATGTGCTTCAATTTTTGAATCCATAAAGTTATCGATGGAACTGTGGGCCTGCTTAAAAAAAAAAATTGCTGGGCATGAGGACGACCCGCAGCACCCGCAGAGACTAAGAAAAAAGGTCGGGCTCCAAGGTATCACGGTACCCATCCACATCTGCAGCCTGCTGGCGTACCGCCCTCCAATAAGCACTGACCTTCCTACATCTCCACCATATGTGCCCTGCTGTGCCCTTTAGGCCACAGCCTCTCCAACACCGCCCCGTCGTTGTGGGGTAAATGCGCTGAAGACGCTCAGGGCGTCAAGTACCATCGGTACAACTCCTTCACCGCATTCTCCTTAAAGGGTACATGAGACGACACTCCCACCGCAGCCCGCTCCATTTGCTCCCAGGTCGCTTCTTCCAGTTCCAGGCCCAACTCTCTCTGCCAACTCTTCCTATGTAATGTATAGCCCGGGGGACGATTCACAATATTTTGCTCCTGAAACTGCTCTGACTTCATTGATGGTGGCCAGATCTCTCTTAAAAGAAATGCAGCCGTCTCCAATGCTTCTCTCTTCTCTCTCTCTTTACTTCCTTGCCTATATCTTAGGATTATGTCACAGTTTCCGTTCATCCCTAGACCTTTGCTTTCTAACCCTCTGGCTAAGGTACTGGATTTCTTCCCCACTACCGTTTGTGAATTACAAAGCTACTATGGGAACTTTGTGCTGAGTAGTTCTGAGTTATACTTAGCTGTTTATGTTATGTTATGTTACGGCACATTGAAGTTCCATGCTTTGCTCCAGTCCTAGGTTTAATTTTTAAACTTTTTGTCCTTGGACACACCTACTTCCTGAAGTTTTGGATGCTGCTGTGCTGGTTTTCAAACTTGCCTTGAAACTCAATTTTTTGCTTTAAGAACACTTGCTATATAGGCCTAATTTTACCTTATAATATTTCTACTCTGTTTTATTTCACGGCTAGATTCTTATAACACCCCAGGACCGGTTCCTGTCAGGTTTTTGTAAATGCTATGTAGGTGCAGCAAAGGGCGACTAAAATGATAGCGGGGATGGGACGACTTCCCTATGAAGAAAGACTAAGGAGGCTAGGGCTTTTCAGTTTGGAGAAGAGACGGCTGAGGGGAGACATGGTAGAGGTATATAAATAATGAGTGGAGAACAGGTGGATGTGAAGCGTCTGTTCCGCTTTCCAAAAATACTAGGACTAGGGGCATGCAATGAAACTACAGAGTAGTAAATTTAAAACAAATCGGAGAAATTTTTCTTCACCCAACGTGTAATTAAACTCTGCAATTTGTTGCCGGAGAAAGTGGTGAAGGCGGTTAGCTTAGCAGAGTTTAAAAAGGGGTTGGACGGTTTCCTAAAGGACAAGTCCATAAACCACTACTAAATGGACTTGGGAAAAATCCAAAATTCCAGGAATAACATGTATAGAATGTTTGTACGTTTGGGAAGCTTGCCAGGTGCCCTTGGCCTGGATTGGCCGCTGTCATGGACAGGATGCTGGGCTCGATGGACCCTTGCTCTTTTCCCAGTGTGGCATTACTTATGTAGTAATCTAGCCCATTGCCCAGTTTCATTAAAGCTGTGAAACCTTTTCCGTGGATGTTTGTTTAGGACTGCCTCCAATTTTCTCACAGCCTGTCGGCTTCTATCTTGGTACTTTAACTCTTTGTAGAAGTTCCCTGCAGTTAGTTTACCGGGGAAGCCTCACAATTTTCATTACGTTGCCAATCCCTTAGTTCTAAGTCACACCCACCCGTTGCCTCCCCTGGCTATGATGCCTTGGCTCCTGGTTTTGAAATAAAGCTTTTGTGAAAATATAATAAAATAAAGCTTTCTATTAATTCCACGGCCTGTCTTGGGGTTCTGACTGTAGTTTTCAAACGATCCTTCCAAACCACACCCCATACCCGGTTCCTCATTTAGGTGCGGTACATCTGTACACTGTTGCTTATCACTTTTGCAGAACTTAAATTGGCTTGGCTTGTCCCCATTATCTCTATATATAAAAGGCACCACCAACGTTCTAAATGAAGCCTCCAGCCGGAAGTGTGAAGGGGGAGAGATATCCGGTTTCCCCATGAGTGTCTGCCCTGCCCTTCCTCTCTCTGTAACACAAACAGTGAAGGAAAACACAGCTACTACTACTACTACTATTTATCATTTCTATAGCGCTACAAAGTGTACGCAGCGCTGCACAAACATAGAAGAAAGACAGTCCCTGCTCAAAGAGCTTACAATCTAATAGACAAAAGATAAAGCAAATCAAATCAATTAATGTGTACAGGAAGGAGAGGAGGGTAGGTGGAGGTGAGTGGTTACAAGTGGTTACGAGTCAAAAGCATGTTAAAGAGGTGGGCTTTCAGTCTAGATTTAAAGGTGGCCAAGGATGGGGCAAGACATAGGGGCTCAGGAAGTTTATTCCAGGCGTAGGGTGCAGCAAGACAGAAGGCGCGAAGTCTGGAGTTGGCAGTAGTGGAGAAGGGAACAGATAAGAAGGATTTATCCATGGAGCGGAGTGCACGGGAAGGGGTGTAGGGAAGGACGAGTGTGGAGAGATACTGGGGAGCAGCAGAGTGAGTACATTTATAGGTTAGTAGAAGAAGTTTGAACAGGATGCGAAAACGGATAGGGAGCCAGTGAAGGGTCTTGAGGAGATGGGTAGTATGAGTAAAGCACCCTGGCGGAAGACGAGACGGGCAGCAGAGTTTTGAACCGACTGGAGAGGGGAGAGGTGACTAAGTGGGAGGCCAGCAAGAAGCAGATTGCAGTAGTCTAAACGAGAGGTGACAAGGGTGTGGATGAGGCAATGTGATAATAATGGGTGACTTCAATTATCCAAATATAGACTGGGTAAATGTAACGTCGGGACACGCTACAGAGAAACAATTCCTTGATGAAATCAAGGACAGCTTTATGGAGCAACTGGTGCAGGAGCCGACGAGAGAAGGAAAAATTCTAGACTTGGTCCCTAGTGGAGCGCATGATCTGGTGAGGGACGTTATGGTACTGGGGCTGCTTGATAACAGTGACCATAATATGATCAGTTTTGATATCGACCTTGAAGTAACTGTACACAGAAAGTCAAATATGTTAGTGTTTAACTTTAAAAAAGGAGACTATGATAAAATGAGAAGAACAGTAAAAAAAGAACTTAGGGGGGCAACTGAGAGAGTAAAAACTGTACAACAGGCGTGGACGCTGTTCAAAAATACCATCCTGGAGGCCCAGGCCATACATATTCCGCGAATTAGAAAAGAAAGACGGAACTCCAAAAGACAGCCGGCCTGGTTGAAAAGTGAGGTGAAGGAAGCTATTAGGGCTAAAAGAAACGCCTTCAGAAAATGGAAGAAGGAACCATCTGAAAATAACAAGAAGCAGCATAAGGAGTGTTAAAGCAAATGCAAGGCGCAGATAAAGAAGGCCAAGAGGGATTACGAAAAAAGATAGCATTAGAGGCAAAAAAACATAGTAAAATTTTTTTTCGCTATATTAAAAGCAGGAAGCCGGCAAAAGAATCGGTTGGGCCGCTGGATGACTGAGGGGTAAAAGGGGCGATCAAGGAAGACAAAGACGTAGCGGAGAGACTGAATGAATTCTTTGCTTCGGTCTTCACCGAGGAAGATTTGGGTGGGATACCGGTGTCGGAAATGTATTTCAAGCGGACGAGTCGGAGAAACTTACTGACTTCACAGTAAACCTGGAGGACGTAATGGGGCAGTTCGGCAAACTGAAGAGTAGCAAATCTCCTGGACCGGATGGTATTCATCCTAGAGTACTGATAGAACTGAAAAATGAGCTTGCGGAGCTACTGCTAGTGATATGCAACTTATCCTTAAAATCGAGCGTGGTACCGGAAGATTGGAGGGTGGCCAATGTAACGCCCATTTTTTAAAAAGGCTCCAGGGGAGATCTGGGAAATTATAGACCGGTGAGTCTGACGTCGGTGCCGGAGAAAATGGTAGAGGCTATTATTAAAAACAAAATTACAGAGCACATTCGAGGACATGGATTACTGAGACCGAGTCAGCACGGCTTTTGTGTGGGGAAATCTTGCCTGACCAATTTACTTCAATTCTTTGAAGGAGTAAACAAACATGTGGACAAAGGGGAGCCGGTTGATATTGTGTATCTGGATTTTCAAAAGGCGTTTGACAAGGTACCTCATGAAAGGCTACAGAGGAAATTGGAGGGTCATGGGATAGGAGGAAATGTCCTATTGTGGATTAAAAACTGGTTGAAGGACAGGAAACAGAGAGTGGGGTTAAATGGGCAGTATTCACAATGGAGAAGGGTAGTTAGTGGGGTTCCTCAGGGGTCCGTGCTAGGACCGCTGCTTTTTAATATATTTATAAATGATTTAGAGATGGGAGTAACTAGCAAGGTAATTAAATTTGCTGATGACACAAAGTTATTCAAAGTCGTTAACTCGCGACAGGATTGTGAAAAATTACAAGAGGACCTTACGAGACTGGGAGACTGGGCGGCTAAATGGCAGATGACGTTTAATGTGAGCAAGTGCAAGGTGATGCATGTGGGAAAAAAGAACCCGAATTATAGCTACGTCATGCAAGGTTCCACGTTAGGAGTTACGGACCAAGAAAGGGATCTGGGTGTCGTCGTCGATAACACACTGAAACCTTCTGCTCAGTGTGCTGCTGCGGCTAGGAAAGCGAATAGAATGTTGGGTATTATTAGGAAAGGTATGGAAAACAGGTGTGAGGATGTTATAATGCTGTTGTATCGCTCCATGGTGCGACCGCACCTAGAGTATTGTGTTCAATTCTGGTCGCCGCATCTCAAGAAAGATATAGTAGAATTGGAAAAGGTGCAGCGAAGGGCGACTAAAATGATAGCGGGTATGGGACGACTTCCCTATGAAGAAAGACTAAGGAGGCTAGGGCTATTCAGCTTGGAGAAGAGACGGCTGAGGGGAGACATGATAGAGGTATATAAAATAATGAGTTGTGTGGAACAGGTGGATGTGAAGCGTCTGTTCACGCTTTCCAAAAATATTAGGACTAGGGGGCATGCGATTAAACTACAGTGTAGTAAATTTAAAACAAATCGGAGAAAATTTTTCTTCACCCAACGTGTAATTAAAATCTGGAATTCATTGCCGGAAAATGTGGTGAAGGCGGTTAGCTTAGCAGAGTTTAAAAAGGGGTTGGACGGTTTCCTAAAGGACAAGTCCATAAACCGCTACTAAACGGACTTGGAAAAATCCAAAATCCCAGGAATAACATGTATAGAATGTTTGTACATTTGGGAAGCTTGCCAGGTGCCCTTGGCCTGGATTGGCCGCTGTCATGGACAAGATGCTGGGCTCGATGGACCCTTGGTCTTTTCCCAGTGTGGCATTACTTATGTACTTCTGTACTTATGAGGGTTGTGGTAGAGTGCTCGGAAAGAAAGGGGCGGATTTTACGGATGTTGTAAAGAAAGAAACGACAGGTCTTGGCAATCTGCTGGATATGAGCAGAGAAGGAGAGAGAAGAGTCAAAGATGACCCCAAGGTTTCGAGCTGAGAAGACAGGGAGAATGAGAGAGCCATCAACAGAAATAGAAAACGGGGGGAGCGGGAAGGTGGGTTTGGGGGGGGAAAATGAGAAGCTCGGTTTTGGTCATATTTAATTTCAGGTGGCGTTGAGACATCCAGACAGCAATGTCAGACAAGCACGCTGAAACTTTGGTTTGGATGCAAGGTGAGATATCAGGGGTAGAAAGGTAGATTTGGGAGTCATCAGCATAGAGATTGTAGGAAAAGCCATGGGATGAGATTAATGAACCAAGGGAAGAAGTGTAGATAGAAAAGAGGAGGGGACCAAGAACAGAACCCTGAGGTACGCCGACAGGCAGAGGGATACAAGTAGAAGAGGATCCACCAGCGTGAACACTAAAGGTGCGGAGGGAGAGGTAGGAAGAGAACCAGGAAAGGACAGAGCCCTGGAATCCAAGTGAGGACAGGGTATCAAGAAGTATGCTGTGATCGACAGTGTCAAAAGCAGCGGAAAGATCAAGAAGAATGAGGATGGAATATTGACCTCTGGATTTAGCCAGTAATAGGTCATTGGAGACTTTAGTAAGCGCAGTTTCGGTTGAGTGGAGAGGGCAAAAACCAGATTGTAGTGGGTCAAGAATAGCATGTGAGGAGAGAAAATCAAGGCAGCGGCGGTGAACAGCACGCTCAAGCAAAGCATGAAATCAAATCGCTCTCTCTGTAACAGTGAAGGACTCAGAGGGGGGAGGGGAGAGAGGGCAGAAGCCCTCACTATCTCTGTAACACAAACAAACAGCAGGAAACTTAACACTGAAGGACTCGACTCCGAGGGGGGAGGGGACAGAGAGGACAGACAGCACAGGGGAAGGGAGAGAGGGCAGGGACACACACACTCCCACATGCACACTCTGAAAAAAACCTTGCTAGCCCCCGTTTCATTTGGATCAGAAACGGGGCTTTTTTACTAGTCTGTTTATAAAATCTTTGCCATATTTTATTTTTGGAGTTTGTAGACATCCAGGACCTTCCAAGTGATGACCTGCTCAGGTTCCCTATATATATTGCCTCCCTTCTGTCTGCGTGTTCCTCCCCCCACCCCCCTTATATTGGTCTGCTTTATTGGTAACAGTATTCTATTTCACTTTTTATTGCATGGTTTTGAAGGATACCCCAAATTTTACACACATACCCTTAGGGTTTAGGTGTTTCTTTTATTATTTGGCGGTAGAAGCGCACGCATGCTACCTGTTGGTAGTGCCTGGCCTTCCGCCTTCTCACCTTTGCCTCAGTCCTTTTGCGCTGGAACACACAGCAAGCCACGTAAGTACTGTTTCATTTTTCTACATGTTTTACTTTTAGACTGTTAGGCTACCTCTTGCGTGCTTGTGTTACCTGTTTGCAGTTACCGTTGTCTCTCTAGTAGCCATAGATTTTATTTTATTTATTTTAGTTACATTTGTACCCCGCGCTTTCCCACTCATGGCAGGCTCAATGCGGCTTACATGGGGCAATGGAGGGTTAAGTGACTTGCCCAGATTCACAAGGAGCTGACTGTGCCTGAAGTGGGAATCCAACTCAGTTCCTCAGTCCCCCAGGACCAAAGTCCACCACCCTAACCACTAGGCCACTCCTCCACTGTTGCTACTGTTGGACATTCTACATGGAATGTTGCTATTCCACTAGCAACATTCCTGCGCAGGCTTCTGTTTCTGTGAGTCTGACGTCCTGCACATACGTGCAGGACGTCAGACTCACAGAAACAGAAGCCTGCGCAGCCATCTACATGGAATGTTGCTAGTGGAATAGCAACATTCCATGTAGAATCTCCAATAGTAGCAACATTCCATGTAGAATCTCCAATAGTATCTATTTTATTTTTGTTACATTTGTACCCCGCGCTTTCCCACTCATGGCAGGCTCATGCAGCTTACATGGGGCAATGGAGGGTTAAGTGACTTGCCCAGAGTCACAAGGAGCTGCCTGTGCCGGGAATTGAACTCAGTTCCTCAGTTCCCCAGGACCAAAGTCCACCACCCTAACCACTAGGCTTCTGCTCATGCCTGGTTAAAGCGACCAGGACCCTTCGGTCTGGCAAATAGAGATTAACCCTTGCATATCATAACTAAGTGATACACCAGAACTAAAGAAATTCAGGTTGCTATCATTTCAAAGCACAGTTAAGATAAGACTTTTTGCATTACAGAAGTTGCAGTACTAGCCACGCACAATTGCCGACTTCCTCTTTATAGTGCTGGGGAGGAGACGGCTGTCTTGGTACATGTGGGTACTAATGACATAGGAAAATGTGGGAGAGAGGTTCTGGAAGCAAAATTTAGGCTCTTAGGTAGAAAGCTGAAATCCAGATCCTCCAGGGTAGCATTTTCTGAAATGCTACCTGTGCCACGCGCAGGGCCCAAGAGACAGGCAGAGCTCCAGAGTCTCAATGCGTGGATGAGACGATGGTGCAGGGAGGAGGGCTTTAGATTTGTTAGGAACTGGGCAACATTCTGGGGAAGGGGGAGCCTATTCCGAAAGGATGGGCTCCATCTTAACCAGAGTGGGACCAGGCTGCTGGCATCGTCGTTTAAGAAGGAGATAGAGCAGCTTTTAAACTAGAAATGGGGGGAAGGCCGACAGTTGCTCAAAAGAGCATGGTTCGGGATAAGGTATCTTTCAAAGATATCACCATAACAGGGAAGATAGAGTATCCTGATAGTGAGGTTGCAAAAGAGATTGTAGTAGATCGGGTATCTTTAAATAACAATAAAAATCAGACAAAAGATTGCCAATTAATACTGTCAAGTACTAAGCATGATGTACTTAGGAACAACAAACATAGTTTGAAATGTCTATATGCGAATGCCAGGAGCCTAAGAAATAAGATGGGGGAGTTGGAATATATTGCACTAAATGAAAATTAGATATAATAGGCATCTCTGAGACCTGGTGGAAGGAGGATAACCAGTGGGACACTGTCATACCGGGGTACAAATTATATCGTAGTGATAGGGTGAATCGGATTGGTGGAGGGGTAGCATTGTATATTAACGAGAGCCTTGAATCAAATAGATTGAAAATTCTGCAGGAAACAAAACACTCCTTGGAATCACTGTGGATTGAAATTCCATGTGCAAAGGGGAAAAGGATAGTGATAGGAGTGTACTACCGTCCGCCTGGCCAGGACGAACAGACGGATGCGGAAATGTTAAAGGAAATCAGGGACGCAAACAAACTGGGCAACACAATAATAATGGGGGATTTCAATTACCCGCATATAGACTGGGTTAATGTAACATCTGTACACGCAAGGGACATAAGATTTCTTGATGAAATCAAGGACAGCTTCATGGAACAGCTAGTTCAGGAGCCGACAAGAGAAGGAAAAATACTAGACTTAGTCCTTAGTGGTGCTCATGATCTAGTGCAGGGGGTAACGATACGAGGGCCGCTTGATAACAGTGATCATAATATGATCGGTTTTGATATTGGCATTGAAGGAAGTGAAACTAGGAAATCAAGTACGCTAGCGTTTAACTATAGAAAAGGTGATTACGACAAAATGAGAAAAATGGTGAAAAAAAGACTGAAAGGAGCATCTCGCAGAGTAAAAAACTTGCATCAGGCGTGGATGCTGTTTAAAAACACCATCCTGGAGGTTCAGGACAAATATATTCCACGTATTAGAAAAAAGGGAAAAAAGACTAAACGTCAGCCGGCGTGGCTAAACAGTAAGATAAAGGAAATCATTAGAGCCAAAAAACAATCCTTCAGAAAGTGGAGAAGAGAACCAACTGAAAGTAACAGGATAGATCATAAGGAATGCCAAGCCAAATGCAAAGCGGAGATAAGGAGGGCAAAAAAGGACTTTGAGAAGAAATTAGCGTTGGAAGCAAAAATACATAGTAAAAATTTTTTTAGATACATTAAAAGCAGGAAACCGGCCAAAGAGTCGGTTGGGCCGCTGGACGAAAATGGTGTTAAAGGGGCGATCAAGGAGGACAAAGCCGTAGCGGAGAAATTAAATGAATTCTTTGCTTCGGTCTTCACCGAGGAGGATTTGGGGGGGACACCGGTGCCGGAAAGAATATTTGAAGCGGGGGAGTCGGAGAAACTAAACAAATTCTCTGTAACCTTGGAGGATGTAATGGGTCAGTTCAGCAAGCTGAAGAGTAGTAAATCACCGGGACCTGATGGTATTCATCCCAGAGTATTAATAGAATTAAAAAATGAACTTGCGGAGCTACTGTTAGAAATATGCAATCTGTCCCTAAAATCGAGTGTAGTACCGGAAGACTGGAGGGTAGCCAATGTTACTCCGATTTTTAAGAAGCGTTCCAGAGGAGATCCGGGAAATTATAGACCGGTGAGTCTGACGTCGGTGCCGGGCAAGATGGTGGAGGCTATTATTAAGAATAAAATTGCAGAGCATATACAAAAACATGGACTGATGAGACAAAGTCAGCACGGATTTAGTGAAGGGAAGTCTTGCCTCACCAATCTAATGCATTTTTTTGAGGGGGTAAGCAAACGTGTGGACAATGGGGAGCCGGTTGATATTGTATATCTGGATTTTCAGAAGGCGTTTGACAAAGTGCCGCACGAAAGACTCCTAAAGAAATTGCAGAGTCATGGAATCGGAGGTAGGGTATTATTATGGATTAAGAACTGGTTGAAAGATAGGAAGCAGAGAGTAGGATTGCGTGGCCAGTATTCTCAGTGGAGGAGGGTAGTTAGTGGGGTCCCGCAGGGGTCTGTGCTGGGTCCGTTGCTTTTTAATGTATTTATAAATGACCTAGAGATGGGAATAACTAGTGAGGTAATTAAATTCGCCGATGACACAAAATTATTCAGGGTCGTCAAGTCGCAGGAGGAATGTGAACGATTACAGGAGGACCTTGCGAGACTGGGAGAATGGGCGTGCAAGTGGCAGATGAAGTTCAATGTTGACAAGTGCAAAGTGATGCATGTGGGTAAGAGGAACCCGAATTATAGCTACGTCTTGCAAGGTTCCGCGTTAGGAGTTACGGATCAAGAAAGGGATCTGGGTGTCGTCGTCGATGATACGCTGAAACCTTCTGCTCAGTGTGCTGCTGCGGCTAGGAAAGCGAATAGAATGTTGGGTGTTATTAGGAAGGGTATGGAGTCCAGGTGTGCGGATGTTATAATGCCGTTGTATCGCTCCATGGTGCGACCGCACCTGGAGTATTGTGTTCAGTACTGGTCTCCGTATCTCAAAAAAGATATAGTAGAATTGGAAAAGGTACAGCGAAGGGCGACGAAAATGATAGTGGGGATGGGACGACTTTCCTACGAAGAGAGGCTGAGAAGGCTAGGGCTTTTCAGCTTGGAGAAGAGACGGCTGAGGGGAGATATGATAGAAGTGTATAAAATAATGAGTGGAATGGATCGGGTGGATGTGAAGCGACTGTTCACGCTATCCAAAAATACTAGGACTAGAGGGCATGAGTTGAAGCTACAGTGTGGTAAATTTAAAACGAATCGGAGAAAGTTTTTCTTCACCCAACGTGTAATTAGACTCTGGAATTCGTTGCCGGAGAACGTGGTACGGGCGGTTAGCTTGACGGAGTTTAAAAAGGGGTTAGATAGATTCCTAAAGGACAAGTCCATAGACCGCTATTAAATGGACTTGGAAAAATTCCGCATTTTTAGGTATAACTTGTCTGGAATGTTTTTACGTTTGGGGAGCGTGCCAGGTGCCCTTGACCTGGATTGGCCACTGTCGGTGACAGGATGCTGGGCTAGATGGACCTTTGGTCTTTCCCAGTATGGCACTACTTATGTACTTATGTACTTATGAGAACCGTACCTCTGGAAACAGATAAAGTAATAACTTTCTTTCTCTTTTTCTCTCCTGACATAGTAATTCTATGAAGACTAATTACACCAGCATGAAGTTTTAATATGAAAAATTAAACTTACAGTTTTTATTTGATATATAGTCCTATTTTCAGTCGCCATAATGTCCAATGCTTGCAGTGAGCAGTAAACTCAAATTAAGCACAGGAAGCACGGTTATTTCGTGATTTCCTCAGGAACGAATGACTGGGATTAACCCTTGTAGTTCTTATTTTCTCTGAAGTTCATTTTTACAAAAGCTTTAGTAGAGAGGTGTGGTAGCCGTGTTAGTCCACTCTTAAAGGTTATCAATAGAAATCAAACCAAATAAAACATGGAAAAGAAAATAAGATGATACCTTTTTTATTGGACATAACTTAATACATTTCTTGATTAGCTTTCGAAGGTTGCCCTTCTTCGTCAGATCAGAAATAAGCAAATGTGCTAGCTGACAGTGTATATAAGTGAAAACATTCAAGCATTACTATGACAGTAAAATAGATACTATTGGAGATTCTAGATGGAATGTTGCTACTATTGGACATTCTACATGGAATGTTGCTACTATTGGACATTCTACATGGAATGTTGCTATTCCACTAGCAACATTCCTGCGCAGGCTTCTGTTTCTGTGAGTCTGACGTCAGACTCACAGAAGCAGAAGCCTGCGCGGCCACATTGATGATCTACAAGGGCCGACTTCTACATGGAATGTTGCTAGTGGAATAGCAACATTCCATGTAGAATCTATAGAAATCAAACCAAATAAAACATGGAAAAGAAAATAAGATGATACCTTTTTTATTGGACATAACTTAATACATTTCTTGATTAGCTTTCGAAGGTTGCCCTTCTTTGTCAGATCAGAAATAAGCAAATGTGCTAGCTGACAGTGTATATAAGTGAAAACATTCAAGCATTACTATGACAGTAAAATAGATACTATTGGAGATTCTAGATGGAATGTTGCTACTATTGGACATTCTACATGGAATGTTGCTACTATTGGACATTCTACATGGAATGTTGCTATTCCACTAGCAACATTCCTGCGCAGGCTTCTGTTTCTGTGAGTCTGACGTCCTGCACGTACGTGCAGGACGTCAGACTCACAGAAGCAGAAGCCTGCGCGGCCACATTGGTGATCTACAAGGGCCGACTTCTACATGGAATGTTGCTAGTGGAATAGCAACATTCCATGTAGAATCTATAGAAATCAAACCAAATAAAACATGGAAAAGAAAATAAGATGATACCTTTTTTATTGGACATAACTTAATACATTTCTTGATTAGCTTTCGAAGGTTGCCCTTCTTCCTCAGATCGGAAATAAGCAAATGTGCTAGCTGACAGTGTATATAAGTGAAAACATTCAAGCATTACTATGACAGTAAAATAGATACTATTGGAGATTCTACATGGAATGTTGCTACTGTTGGACATTCTACATGGAATGTTGCTATTCCACTAGCAACATTCCTGCGCAGGCTTCTGTTTCTGTGAGTCTGCGTGCAGGACGTCAGACTCACAGAAGCAGAAGCCTGCGCGGCCACATTGGTGATCTACAAGGGCCGACTTCTACATGGAATGTTGCTAGTGGAATAGCAACATTCCATGTAGAATCTATAGAAATCAAACCAAATAAAACATGGAAAAGAAAATAAGATGATACCTTTTTTATTGGACATAACTTAAAACATTTCTTGATTAGCTTTCGAAGGTTGCCCTTCTTCGTCAGATCAGAAATAAGCAAATGTGCTAGCTGACAGTGTATATAAGTGAAAACATTCAAGCATTACTATGACAGTAAAATAGATACTATTGGAGATTCTAGATGGAATGTTGCTACTATTGGACATTCTACATGGAATGTTGCTACTATTGGACATTCTACATGGAATGTTGCTATTCCACTAGCAACATTCCTGCGCAGGCTTCTGTTTCTGTGAGTCTGACGTCCTGCACGTACGTGCAGGACGTCAGACTCACAGAAGCAGAAGCCTGCGCGGCCACATTGGTGATCTACAAGGGCCGACTTCTACATGGAATGTTGCTAGTGGAATAGCAACATTCCATGTAGAATCTATAGAAATCAAACCAAATAAAACATGGAAAAGAAAATAAGATGATACCTTTTTTATTGGACATAACTTAATACATTTCTTGATTAGCTTTCGAAGGTTGCCCTTCTTCCTCAGATCGGAAATAAGCAAATGTGCTAGCTGACAGTGTATATAAGTGAAAACATTCAAGCATTACTATGACAGTAAAATAGATACTATTGGAGATTCTACATGGAATGTTGCTACTGTTGGACATTCTACATGGAATGTTGCTATTCCACTAGCAACATTCCTGCGCAGGCTTCTGTTTCTGTGAGTCTGCGTGCAGGACGTCAGACTCACAGAAGCAGAAGCCTGCGCGGCCACATTGGTGATCTACAAGGGCCGACTTCTACATGGAATGTTGCTAGTGGAATAGCAACATTCCATGTAGAATCTATAGAAATCAAACCAAATAAAACATGGAAAAGAAAATAAGATGATACCTTTTTTATTGGACATAACTTAAAACATTTCTTGATTAGCTTTCGAAGGTTGCCCTTCTTCGTCAGATCGGAAATAAGCAAATGTGGTAGCAGATAGTATATATAAGTGAAACATCCAAGCATTACTTTGACAGTCTGACAGTCTGACAGGGTGGGGGTGGGTAGGAGGTATGCATGGGGACATCAAAGCATTTCATTCATAGTCTAACAGGATGGGTGTGGGTAGGTGAGAGGAGGGTGATAAACATTTGCTTATTTCCGATCTGACGAAGAAGGGCAACCTTCGAAAGCTAATCAAGAAATGTTTTAAGTTATGTCCAATAAAAAAGGTGTCATCTTATTTTCTTTTCCATGTTTTATTTTGTTTCATTTCTATTGATAATCTTACAAAAGCTTTAAACTCAGTAGACTTTACATGATACAGAAATTAATTATGTGCTTCGGATTTTTAATAACTATATGGGTTTTTCTACGATTCTGTGTTATCCTTGCTACTCTTTGTTCAGAATTCATGCTGGTCTATATAGACATATCCTTATGGTCAAAGGTGTGCATTTATTGCCTTAATAAGATTTGTACCCACTACCTGCTACACTCAATAGCCTGCCATTGCAGGAGGACACATTTTTCTACGTTAACAAATTCTTTTTCATTACTGTCATAATTATTATCTCATATATATTGCCTTTGTCCAAATATAGTAATATAATATAAAATTCTTATTTTTGTTGTATTTTTATTATTGCCCCGTCCCTCTTAGTAGCTTCTGTTGCTATATGGTTATCTTTGTAACTTAAATTTACATTACCCTGCCTTCTAACTTACCAACTCTGGAACTTGGTTCTAGGTTTGGTCATAACACATTACTACTCTAGAACATTGTTCTACATTACTCTGGAGCTTTGTTCTAGATCACACTTTCGCTCTGGAACATGGTTCTAGACTGCCTTCGTTCTAGCGCCTGCCACAATACATATTATATTGTCCTCAGATACATTTTTTGATGACTTGGTTACATGTGTTTCATGTTATATCATAGATTCTTTTTGATGTAAGAATGATACATTTGGTCCTGTGTCTATATTATTTATTTGTACCGTTCTAGAACATAGTTCTAGAGCACATTACGAATCTAGAACTTAGTTCTAGACTGCTTTGGATCTAGAACCCGTCACCAAATTTCAATACTGATATATAATTTTCCCATTGACTTTCCTGTCAATTTCATTAACATTTATTTGCTTTTATTTCCTTTATTTTAGGGGTATAGTTCGGGACTACGCATACTATAATGTCTTTCTTGCCCTTTATCAAAAGCTGTATTTCTACGAAGTATGTGTCTCTCTCATGTTACTTATATTATGGTATATAGACATTTCATGTTTTGTTTGTCACCTCCTTCTCCTCTTCTTGTTTCTGTTTTTGGGTACTAAGTAGGTAGGCCCAGTTTTTACCTTATAAATGTTTCAATTTCTTTTCATTCCACAGTTGGATCCTTAGAACCTTCAGGATCGGCTGCCGCCCTTAAGGTGCCTAAAAAGTTTTTGCTTCATGTACGTAGATATGGAGATATAAGGCCAGGCTCTACTGTTACAGGCTGGAGATTATTGACATATCTATGTATAAATTGAGTCATTTACATTTTGGATATCTTTACTCCCATTCTGCTCTAGAGCATAACTCTATAACCCGGTTTTGGGATTGTTTTTCTTGGTCTTCTTTTTTCTTTTTCTCTCCTCTCTTATGTCTCTTTCCTGTATATTTAGTTGCTATATATATAGTGTTAGCAGAAGCGGAGCCAGGTTGACGGCGCGGGGGGAGCGACAGCGGACTTCCGCCGGCGCTGGTGCACATTTTCAATGCAACACATTGAGAAAAAAATAGGCGCCGGAGCTGGCAGAACTCCATTTGGGGGAGCAGCTGCTCCCCTGGCACCCCCCCCCCCCTGGCTACGCCACTGAGTGTTAGGGATAATTGGCTAATCACTGATGCCCAGGCAAGGCCAGCAGGGCTTACATCCGCTCATAGCGGGTGACAGTGACCAAAAGCGTTGAGAGGAGCCAGAATTCCTCTTTTATGGAGGATTCCACTCTATTTTTTAGAGTGAGCCAGGCTCCATAGTCTGAAATAGAATCAGACTCAAGTTCCAATAACACGCCATAGTTACGTGTCTTGATTTTTCCGAGGCCGCATGGTTTTTAAATTGTCACCCTAGCTTCTAGTTGATTAGGTTATGGTCTGAGGAACAGTTAGTTTTGCGTTTGGCCCGGGCTAGCACATAAGGGACGCCTTCGCTTTCACGCGTTGAACGGAGTTGACTGCCAGACGCTTAAATTATCAGGGCTATATTAATCCTTTTTTTTATTATAATGCCGCTAGACTGTACTTAGCGATGCCGCTAGACTGTACTTAGCGATGAGTCCCCCAGTGCTAGACTGTACTTAGCACACGTTCTAGAATCCTGGTCGTCGGCTTCTAGAATCTTTTGATGGGGAGCATATCCTGTTTTACGGACTTTAGCCAGAGGGGGAAGGGGGGGCACTAAGGCTTACCCTGAGGAAACAGTTTCCAAATTATTGTATCCTTTGGCAAAGAGGGGGGAAGGGGGCTGTCTTAAAGGATTAGGGACTGCCATTCTTATACAAAGAGGTTCACCTCTTCAGAACATTCTGTCTTAGTTTTTTCTTTTGTCTCGTCTGCGGTTAAAGCATGTCGCATTCCGCCAACTTGTCCTTTCTGTTGTAAACCTATACTTGTACCTTTACCTTTATACTAATATGAATATTCTATACTTCTCACCTGAATTGATTTTGGAAATCCCATGATTTTGATGCTCACCGTTACTCACAGCACTGACCTCCTCATTTAGTACCCTGAAACCATCTCTATGTATGTGTGTTGGTGTGATGTTTCTGTTTTTATTACAGGTGTCATAGGTCTGTTAATAACCCTAGTTTTTGTTCTGTGCTTTTAAAGGTTAAATTACAAGTGTATATTTGGTGGTACCATACAAATGGCATAACTGAGCCAGCAGGTTTTTTCATTTGCTATGATACATAGCCCCCTCTGGGGATTTCTTATCAACTGCAGGGATGGGCGATCCCCGGAGGGCAGGGCCGCCAAGAGGGGGGGACAGGGGGGACAAAAGTCCCCGGGTCCGGGTCTCCGGAGGGGGCCCGGCGCCACCGCAGTTCGGGCCGCCCGCGTCTGTCGCTCCCGGAAGTAACTTGGAACTAACCTTAAACGCCTCCTTTCACCACCTTCACAGGAAGCAGCAACAGGGCAGGCCACTCCTTCCTTCTGTGTCCCGCCCTCGCCTGACATAACGTCCGCGAGGGCGGGGCACGGAAGGAAGGAGAGGTCTGCCCTGCTGCTGCTTGCTGCGAAGGTGGTGAAAGGAGGCGTTTAAGGCTAGTTCAGGGCCCGGCCCGGTAGTGGGTGGAGGGGGGGCCTGGCGACGATGACTTTGGGTGGGGGGGCCCAGGGGCGGCCTTGTCCCGGGCCCGGATCTGGATCTTGGCGGCCCTGCCGGAGGGTGTTCCTTTTATGTTTTTTTTATATATACCTTAACTGACTTATTTATGCCATTTTACTCTATACGGGATCCCTTTTTAATTAAAGCTGTGTATTGCTCATTGTTGAAATGTTTATTGCTTTAACTGCTTCCCATGAATATAAAGCCTTCATATTTGGAATCTCTTTATGGTGTGTGTAAAATCTGCAAGCTTCAATATTTAATAACCATTAGCATACGGCATTTCCAGTGCTTTTGACTGTGCCGTTATATAGAATAAATGCGAGAAATATTCCCTTGAACTGGCCATTCATGGGAGCATTTTGCGCTGCTCATGGATTTTGTAGTATTCTTCAACAGATAATTGATGAAGCTTTCAGACAAAAAGAAGGAATATTATGCACTCCACTTTCTGATTCCTTTCTATTTAACACAGGTTGTCACAATGACCTGTGGATTGCGCTTTCTATCTCTCTGCCTTTCAATGCGAGTGAATGTGAGAGCAACTGGTGTCTGAATATGCTAGACTATGCTTTGTGTCTTTGGCTCCCTCCTTGCTTCAACTAACTCTTGTCTACGTTGTGGTTTTGTCTTGAAGCGATGTGCTTTTTCCCATTTCTTTAACTGGTTGCAAAATGTTACTTAAACCCTATGTGAAGGTCATTCATGAGTGTCTGCCCTTTTGCATATTTTGTTAAAGGTACTTTTTTTCTTGCACTGCCAGCTACATATGCGCCCGTTGCAATGCAAGCGTATGGAATTTTCATACATTTATTGACTCAAAAATCATTTTGACTTTTTTATATTTCCTCTCTTAGAGGGGCATTGATCTGAAATTTTGGTTACACATTAATTATTCCAGTACGTTCTTTTTAAGGTATATGTATATATATTTTTTTAAACGATCCTGAGCGTTTTTCTAAATTTTTGATTTTTTGTATATGTTCTCGATGAATTGTTTAATCACATTGCCCCTTCTTAAGACACACCCCTCGCTTTACCCTCGACCCGCCTCTCTCTGTTACCCCTCCCCTTGCTCCATCTATACCTCACCCTGGTCCATGATAGTTTTCCCTCCCCCCTACTACTCCCTCCACCCCTCCTCCTATGACTGTATAGTCGCACCCCTTGCCCCCACATCGGAGACTCCATCCCCGAAATATCTCCTGACCCTTCCCTACTTTACAAACCCTCTCCCATTTCTGATTCCACTCCCCCTTTGTCAAACCCCATACCTTTGACAGCATCCTACCCATACGGCCCATTTCTGATTCTTAGCTTTACATTCTTGTTCTCTGTAACATTAGCTGAACTTGTTCTAATGAATTCTTTCAACGAATTAACCACGTACATTGCATTAATGGTCTGTTTAGGTTTTGCCCTTCCTCAGATGGATACAGAAATCACCTTGACCTCTCTCACAGAGGGGGCCACTGTCAGTAAAGGAGAGCTACCACATAATGTAGCAGACCTGAGGGCAACGTTTCTGAAAAGGGTCGCCAGATTGAAGGACAAATGCACAGACCCCAACGTTACCCGGCCTGAGATGCACGATATTATTGTGCGAGATTTTGAACAGATGCATCAATTGGTCCATGAGGAAAAGAGACAAGCATTCCACTTACTGGAGTTGCAAGAAGCTTTGGCCTCTGCCCTTATGTCCGATTCATCCAATGTGTAAGTCCTGCAGGCCTCCTGCAGCTGAGGGCCCAACCCTTGGTGAATGGTAGTCATCGCAGGTGAAGTTTCCACATCTCCATCCCACTTTGTTTGTCTCTTCTCAAGTACCTATTGGCGATAGAGCGCAATACCATGCCCGCGCTTTTGACAATTTTTGGTGCAACATGTATTCCTGAACCTGAATCTACTACATGAACTGCCAACCTCATCTTCCAATTTTTTATTTCTTTTCTTGTTTTTGGTATCCTTTTCTTTTGTTTCCTTTACTTAACCTTTACTGCCATTTAACCATATATTATTAGATGTTACCCATCTGTCTTGCTTCATTCAGATTATGCAAGCCAGAAGTGGGGATATAATCTGCAAACCCCAGTTCCTTGAACAATACGAGACTTTGCCTTTTGACCTCAATCAGGAGATAAATAATTTCTTATTCACTATTGCTATTTCTGGACTCATATTTCCTTCAATTTTATTTTCCCAATTTTCATTGGGATATAACAATGTATTAGCAGATGTAGCATGTTATAGATGCTATAGATATTTAGGTATCATTCAGGCATACAGTTATTTTGCTTATTGGACCATAAGAATGCCTTGAGACTAACTTGTTTCTCTGCTAACCTCTGACCCCTGATGAATTAATTATGATTGTGCATGCCTAGGATAAAGACATGGAGAGATTCAAGTTTGTACACTGCAAGTATTCCGTCTTTAAGATTTATCCAGGCCCAAATGATGTTAGATCCCCCAAGGTAATAACCTTTACGACTTGCAAACTACTGGACCGCAAGTCTTGGGTCCATGTGAAAAATATACACGTTTACCCAGCCGCAGAACCAGATGTTAAACCAGATGTTACCAGCCCAACCATCTCAAGACCAGCCACTTCCTTCAGCAGACCAGCAGTGACTGTCACGTCTACTGATTCCTTGCCCAAGTCGCTGTGAAAATCCAGCCCTGTTAGATCTTCCAGATCTCCGTCCAGATTCTTCAGAGCTTCCACCGCTTCAACCACGATCGACAAAAGAAAATTCAGAACCAACAGATACTTAATTTGAGATGTACAGTTGCTGTTTATGGACATTATAGATTCATATTTTGTTTTATTTTCAGTTTAGCAGTAATCCTGTCTATATATTGGAAAGGTTTTTAGGTTTTATTTTCTTATTTTTAGTTAATGATATATTTTATGAAAACTCATTTCTGCTATATCTGCTTACACAATTCAAATTGATATTGCCCATACAAGGGTAACATCAAGCCCTAATACTGGCCACGATATCACAATGTAGGTGTAAACTCTGTTAATATCAGTTAGTCATGCAAGCAGTGGCGTTCCTGACTGGATGGCACCCGGGGCAGAGCGCCGATGCACCCCCCCCTGCTAGATGACACCTTCCCCCCTGGGTGCACGCCGCTGGGGGGGGGGGTGCCGCGGCGCGCGCCTGCTCCTCCGAGTTCACTAAACTTCGTTTGTTCGCTGCAGCTCCCTCTACCCTGGAACAGGAAGTAACCTGTTCTGGGGCAGAGGGAGCTGCAGCGAACGAACGAAGTTTAGCGAACTCGGAGGAGCAGGCGCGCACCGCGGCACCCCCCAGCGGCGTGCACCCGGGGTGGACCGCCCCCACCGCCCCCCCCCCCCTTGGTACGCCACTGTAGGTATGCCATTATTTAACTTTGGTATAGGCTTACTTAGTTCCATGTCTCTCTGTAGGTTTGACCACGCTCCAAGCGGGGTTATGGTTAGGGATATATAAGACCCAGGGATGCGCTCGAGATCATTATGCATATGTTAAGATCTATGTCTCGCCCTTCTTAGCATTATTTTCCTAGGTTCTCTTCCTGTAGAGTTTCATAATCATGGGGATACATGGGACTGACCCATAGAATTGTTGCTACCATCTTGCTGTATAATGCAACCTTATGACTACTATCTGCTTCCTAGTGCTCATAATTGCATGGCTATGACGGTTAAAAGTAAGGCCCAAGAATTCCAACCAACTTAAGGACAGCCTGCAATCAGAGTACTAATCATATATTTGTTGAGCCCATAACAATGCTTAATCGAAATTGCTATTCCTTCTCAAGACCACTGAGACAGATACATTAGATTATCTCCCCACGCACCAGCAGATACAGTGGAAGCCGTAGAAAGACCTGCAACTATTTAGTAGTATGACACACCTGATATTGATACTAATTACAAATTGATGCTGAATATTAAACAATGTTAAATAGTGCTAATCCATATATAACCTGCGGAAATATGTACAATCAGTTCAGGTTGATACTTATACATAAAATTATGTTTGCTTAATCAATGGGATATGCCAGATAGGTTTTGTAGAAGCACCCATAAATCTTTCTCACCTATAAAGTCACATGTTTAATTTGAGATGGCGTTGAGACATCCAGGCAGCAATGTCAGACAAGCAGGCAGAGATTTTGTCCTGGATTAAGGTTGAGATTTCAGGGGTGGAGATGTAGATATGAGGAGTCATCAGTGTAAAGATGGTAGTGAAACCCATGGGATGAGATCAGGGCACCAAGGGAAGAGGTATAGATGGAGAAGAGGAGTGGTCCAAGGACAGAACCCTGAGTCACCTACTGAAAGCGGGAGGGAAGTTGAAGAGGATCCACCAGAGTGAACACTGAAAGTACGGAGTGAGAGGTAGGAAGAGAACCAGGAAAGAACAGGGCCCTGGAATCCAAGCAAGGACAGCATATCGAGGAGTAAGGTGTGGTCAACAGTGTCGAAAGCAGCAGATAGGTCAAGAAGGGTGAGGATGGAATAGAGACCTCTGGATTTAGCCAGAAGCAGATCATTAGAGACTTTAGTAAGTGCAGTTTCAGTTGAGTGAAGAGGGCGAAAACTGGATTGAAGTGGGTCAAGAATAGGTTGAGAAGAGAGAAAGTCAAGACAACGGCGGTGAACGACACGTTCAAGTAATTTGGAGAGGAAAGGGAGAAGGGAGATGGGGCGATTGTTGGAGGGACAGGTAGGGTCAATTGAGGGTGAGTGGAGTGACAATAGCATGTTTGAAGGTCGTAGGAACAGTTTCAGTGGCGAGTGAAAGATTAAGGATGTGACAGATGACAAGGATGATAGTAGGAGAGATAGTGTTAAGTAGGTAAGTGGGGATGGGATCAGAGGAACAGGTAGTACATTTGGAGGAGGAAAGAAGAAGGGCAGTTTCTTCAGTAGAAACTGCTGAGAAGGAGGAGAAAGAAGGAGAGTAGGGGGTATGGACTAAGGGAGAGATAGGTGGGGAGGGATTGGATGAAAATTCAAGGTTAATCTTAAGGATTTTATCATGGAAGTAATCAGCTAGGGTCTGTGGAGAAAGAGAAGGGGGAATAGGGGACGGGGGTACTTTGAGAAGAGAGTTCAGTGTGGCGAAGCTTTCTCCCTTCCATCCAGATCCCCTTCGCCTCTTCTTCCCACATCCAGCAGCTCTCTCCCTTCCCTTCAATCCCCTTCCTCCCACAAGTCCGGCAGGCACTATCCCTTCCCCCAGTCCCCCGTCCTCCCCCCACAAGTCCAGCACTTACTTCTGCCTTCCTGATCCTGCCCCAACCCAACATCCCTCGCTGTCGCTGCCTTTTCTCCCACGGCTCCGCTCCCCTTTGCCGCGTCCATCTGGCACTCTCTGATGCACTTCCTGTTTACGTAGGGCCAGATGGACGCAGCAGGGGGTGCGGAGCGCCTGTGTGAATGGCAGTGCTGCCAGCAACGGGTGAAATAAATAATGCAGGAACCGAGGCAGCGGCAGGGAGGAGAAGAATTTCAGGGCGGGCAGGCAGGCAACGCTCCCGGACAGCAGTACCCAGAGCCACGGGAGAAAAGGCAGCGCCAGCGAGGGGTGGGCAGGTCTCGACAGAAAGTGGCTGGGCCTGGACGGGCCCAGGCCCAGCCACTTTCTGTCGAGACCTGCCCACTGCATACAATGTCAAAACGGTACGTAATAGAACATTATAATAGAGAGCGTAGGGTATAAGCAAAGATTGAACATATAGATGGGTAAGAGATTAAGAGGAGTTCGAAAATAAGGTGACTAATTTAAAGAAAGTTGCATATGAGGTCAGAGAACCCTACAAACAGAACGTAACATTTTGAAACTTGAACAACTTTAATCAGTAGACAATAATTAGCTTGTCAGAGCTGTAAAATACAGCAATAATCTGCTGAAGCTATTTCTAAACTAAGCCATCTGGTAAAAAGACATGTTTTTTTAACCTATCTCTTAACTGCTAGCGTAGACAGAAGTTGATTTGGGGGAGGCCTGAGGGGGAGGACTTGGAGGGGGGCAAGCATTTTTTCTCAGCCCCCCTTACTGCTGCAATTGTGTTGCTGTGCGCCCCACCCCCATCATAGCTTTGCTGGCGGGATACTCAAGCCCCAACAGCTGAGGTTTGTCTGCCATCAATCAGACTCCTGCCCCTTCTGCTTCAGCAGCAGGAAGTCAGCAGGGTGCTCTAGCAGCTGAGAAGTTCTGAGAGAGGAGGACAGCTTGGTGGGTAAGTGACAGATTCGGGTTTAAAAGAGGAATTGTAGGACACTGATAAACACAGAATTTTAAAATAAAATTTAAAAAAAAAGCACGCAAATTTTATTAGCTAGTCTCCATACCCTTTTCCCCATAGTTTTAAAACTTGAAGTTTTTGCCACAGCTTAAAGATTAGGGTTTAAAAGAGGAATTATAGGATAGAGATAAACACAGAATTTTAAAATTAAAAAAAAAAAAAAAAGACAAGCAAACTTGAGACTCTGTGCAAGTCACTTAACCCTCCATTGCCCCTGGTACAAAATAAGTACCTGAATATATGTAAACCGCTTTGAATGTAGTTGCAAAAACCTCAAAGGTGGTATATCAAGTCCCATTTCCCCCTTTCCCTTATGACATCACAATATCAGAAGTGAGCCAAGTATCGGACAATCAAGCCATTGTGACATCACTGATGAGGTTGGCTCTTATTGGTGGAATGAGTGGAGGAGTAGCCTAGTGGTTAGTGCAGTGGACTTTGATCCTGGGGAACTGAGTTTGATTCCCACTGCAGCTCCTTGTGACTCTGGGCAAGTCACTTAACCCTCCATTGCCCCAGGTACAAAATAAGTACCTGAATATATGTAAACCGCTTTGAATGTAGTTGCAAAAACCACAGAAAGGCGGTATATCAAGTCCCATTTCCCTTCCCTTTTCTCCATAGTTTTAAACTTGAAGTTTCTGCCACAAGATCAACAAATAGTCTCTAAAAGGCACAGAAGAGCCCAGTTCAGTCTTAGTAAGTAGAGGAGTGTGGTAGCCGTGTTAGTCCACTCTTAAGGTTATCAATAGAAATCAAACAAAATAAAACATGGAAAAGAAAATAAGATGATACCTTTTTTATTGGACATAACTTAATACATTTCTTGATTAGCTTTCGAAGGTTGCCCTTCTTCGTCAGATCGGAAATAAGCAAATGTGCTAGCTGACAGTGTATATAAGTGAAAAACATTCAAGCATTGCTATGACAGTCTGACAGGGTGGGAGGATGGGGGTGGGTAGGAAGTATGCATGGGGACATCAAAGTATATCTTTGGTATTCTAACAGGGTGGGTGTGGACAGGTGAGGGGAGGGTGATCAACAGAGACATACAGCTTTATGGTTTATAATGGGCTAGGAACCCCAGGTCCTTGTTAAGTCCTTTCTGTTGGGTGTTAAAATATTCAATCATTCTGACTTCAAAGGTCTTACGTTCTTGTATGGTTTTAAAGTTACCTTTCAGGATTCTCACTGTGAAGTCATTGGTGCAGTGTCCTGGTCTTGTAAAATGTTGCCCAACAGGCGTGGGAACCCTGCTGGCACCAGCATTGTTTATATGATGTCTATGTAAATTGAATCTTGTCTTAAGCATCTGGCCTGTTTCTCCAATATAGCATCCTTCATTACATTTTTTACACTGAATGATATATACCACATTGGAAGATGAGCAAGTGAAAGATCCCTTTATGTTGAATGTCTTTCCTTTGTGGATGACTTTGGGGTCCTGTGAAATATTTTGGCATAGTTTGCAACTGGATAAATTCCTAGTCTTAGTAAGAAAATAAAAATATAAGAGAGGGAATCAAGTGTTATTAACTAATTTCCACAGTGTGCAATCCCTTTTCCCTATAGTTTTAAACTGAAAATTTCTCTAGAGGTAGAAACTCAACAACCAAGAGTATAAAAAGGATAGTAGCAAGGCTCGAACTGCCCTAAAAGAAAGTTATTCTCTGTTCTTGCCTGCTGGAGGTAGCACTGCAGTTGACCTGAATTAGGTGTGAATTAAGGTGTGAGGAAGTAGAACAGTCGCTAAGGTTACTAAGGGCAATTTGATTACTGGGCTAGCTTGAAAGGGTTTGTTTGAAATAGTACTACTACTACTACTACTATAAATCATTTCTATAGCACTACCAGTCCTACGCAGCGCTTTACAATCTAATTTGAAGACAGTCCCTGCTCAAAAGAGCTTACAATCTAAATCAGGACAGACAGACAGAACAAATAAGGGATAAGGGTAGGACAGACAGATGGGACATATGGGGAAAGGAACTAATGAAGAGAGGAAGA
Organism: Microcaecilia unicolor; assembly: GCF_901765095.1. Taxonomy (NCBI): domain Eukaryota; kingdom Metazoa; phylum Chordata; class Amphibia; order Gymnophiona; family Siphonopidae; genus Microcaecilia; species Microcaecilia unicolor. Next base: position 15,162 of record NW_021962867.1, on the reverse strand, counting down.
CAAGATAAAGGTTACGAGCAGGAGACAAGTTAGGAATTAAAAGCAGCATCAAACAGGTAGGCCTTTAGCCTGGATTTGAAGGCGGCCAGGGATGGAGTTTGACGTAATGGCTCAGGAAGTCTATTCCAGGCATAAGGTGCAGCAAGATAAAAGGAACGGAGTCTGGAGTTAGCGATGGAGAAGAAGGGTACAGTTAGGAGAGATTTGCCTAGTGAACGGAGTTCCTGGGAAGGAGTGTAGGGAGAGATGAGAGTGGAGAGGTAGTGAGGGGCAGCAGAGTGAATGCACTTATGTTTGTAACTTTCCAGGTATTGGACCCCTGAATCCAAACTCCTGCACAGTAAAGTAAATTCTGACCTTTAAATTCCAAACTTCTCAACTTTCTGGCTATAGGTGAGCTACCTGATATTCTCTTTAATTTAATGCTTATTGCTTAATTAATTAATTTGCCCTGTGAAACCTTTTCTTTCTTTCTTTCTTTCTTTCTTTCTTTCTTTCTTTCTTTCTTTCTTTCTTTCTTTCTTTCTTTCTTTCTTTCTTTCTTTCCCAGGCAAGCTCTGATTGATAGAGAGAGAGAAGAGGCTGTTTAAACAGCATTGCATTCAATTGAGACTCAAAAGTTACATTTTACACTACTGAAACTGCTATAAGTATTGGGAATATTTAGATTTATATCACAAGAGGAAAGTTATATTCTAAGACAATTTTAAAAGTTAAATCAATTGAAAATTCTTAGATCAGACTACCATTTCTGGTCCCCATCTAGAGAATTGCCTTGATAACAACAGTAGTTAGCTGACACTTTGGGACTTATAATCCCACCCACCCCAGGGTTTTCCACTCATATATAGACAAACCAAACCTCATTACCTTTACTCCTCAATCATACACAGGCAGTCTTGCAGACTCTTAACCCAACATAGTACACCTATTCATACCCATTTCAACCAATCAGGATGAATTTTATTCTCTGTAATAATTGTGGTGCTTTAGTTTCAAGGCCAATCATCTGGAGACTTAAAGCTTGTCCTATCTGTCTTCAGCTATCTAGTTTACAGCAAGAGCTCAGTAAAGTAATGCAAGAATTGTATGCAACTAAAGCAGCTTTTAGAACTACACAGAAAAATAACTTCTCACCACTGCCTCAAAGAATAAAACCACATAAGAACAGATGGTTCACAGTAGGCTCAGGCAGACTTCGTCAGGTGACACAGAAGCATCCACCCGCACAAGTGCTGCCACTAGAGAATTCTTTTGCTCCATTACAATACTGTGATGCCCCTGAAAATAGAACTGAGGCAGAGGAAAAAGCAATAAAGTTGGAACAAAAAGACACGAAGGTACCCAAAGTAAAAACACCCCCCCAAATCACTAATGTTGGAACACATAATAGGAAATATAGATGGAAAGCGATGGCCACAAATGCTCATAGTCTAAGCAATAAAGTTCACGACCTTCAAGCCCTGATGTTGGAGGCAGACTTAGATGTTGTTGCAATCACGGAGACATGGCTAAATGGTTCCCATGAATGGGATGCAAACATACCAGGCTATAATCTATTTAGGATGGATAGAGAGGGTCGTAAAGGTGGAGGAGTAGCTCTGTATGTGAGGAATGATATCACGGCGACTGAAATGACAGGGACCTGGGGAAAGGAAGAAGCGATGTGGATCACCTTAAAAAGAGATGATAGAACCTCTGTCTACGTGGGTGTTGTCTACAGACCCCCGACACAATTAGAGGAACTAGATAAAGATCTGATCGCAGATATTCAAAAATTAGGAAAGAAAAAGAGGTTCTGTTGATGGGAGATTTCAATCTGCCGGATGTAGATTGGAAGGTTCCGTCTGCCAAATCGGAAAGAAGTAGAGAGATCGTGGATGCTTTCCAAAGTGCTCTGCTCAGACAGATGGTGACGGAACCCACGAGGGAGGGAGCGATGCTGGATCTGGTGCTCACAAATGGGGATAGTGTGTCAAATGTCCGAGTGGGTGCACACCTGGGAAGCAGTGACCATCAAACGGTTTGGTTTGATATGACGGCTGAAGTGGACGGCCACTCTAAACTCAAAGTACTGGATTTCAAGCGTGCTGACTTTAGTAAAATGGGGGAATACCTGAGGAAGGAGATGATGGGCTGGGAGGACGTACATGAAGTGGAAGGGCAGTGGTCCAGGCTGAAAGAAGTAATAAATAGGGCCACAGACCTTTATGTAAGGAAAGTAAATAAAAGCAAGAGAAAACGGAAACCGATATGGTTCTCCAAGCAAGTGGCTGAGAAAATAAAGGCTAAAGAGTTGGCGTTCCAGAAATATAGAAAATCTCAAGAAGAGGAACACGGGGAGGAATACCGGATGAAACTGAAAGAAGCCAAGAGAGAAGTACGTCTGGCGAAGGCGCAAGCGGAAGAACAAATGGCTAGAAATGTAAGGAGGGGCGACAAAAATTTCTTCAGGTATATTAGTGAAAGAAGAATGACTAAAAAGGGAATTGTGAGACTAAAAGATACAGAGAACCGCTATGTAGATAATGATGAAGAAAAAGCCAATTTGCTAAATAGATACTTTTGTTCTGTTTTCACTGAAGAAAATCCTGGAGAAGGACCGCGAGGGACTGGCAAAAGTACACCTGAGAATGGAGTGGATATAGCACCGTTCACGGAAGAGAGTGTGTATCAACAACTTGGAAAGCTAAAGGTGGACAAAGCCATGGGACCGGACGGGATCCACCCCAGAATATTGAGGGAGCTCAGAGAGGTTCTGGCGGGTCCTCTTAAAGATTTGTTTAATAAATCCTTGGAGACGGGAGAGGTTCCGAGGGACTGGAGAACGGCGGAGGTGGTCCCTCTTCACAAAAGTGGTGATAGGGAAGAAGCTGGAAACTACAGGCCAGTAAGCCTCACTTCGGTTATTGGAAAAGTAATGGAAGCCATGCTGAAGGAAAGGATAGTGAATTTCCTAGAAGCCAACAAACTGCAAGATCCGAGACAACATGGTTTTACCAGAGGGAAATCGTGCCAAACGAATCTCATTGATTCTTTGATTGGGTAACTGGAGAATTGAATCATCGATGTGCTATAGACGTAATCTACTTAGATTTTAGCAAAGTTTTTGACATGGTTCCCCACAGGAGGCTCTTAAATAAACTAGATGGGCTGAAGATAGGTCCCGAAGTGGTGAACTGGATTAGGAACTGGTTGACGGACAGACGACAGAGGGTGGTGGTGAATGGAGTTCGCTCGGAGGAGGGAAAGGTGAGTAGTGGAGTGCCTCAGGGATTGGTGCTGGGGCCGATTCTGTTCAATATATTTGTGAGTGACATTGCCAAAGGGTTAGAAGGTAAGGTTTGCCTATTTGTTGATGATACTAAGATTTGCAACGGAGTGGACACCCGGGAGGGAGTGGAAAGCATGAAAAGGGATCTGAGGAAGCTAGAAGAATGGTCTAAGGTTTGGCAATTAAAATTCAATGCGAAGAAATGCAAAGTGATGCATTTAGGGAGTAGAAACCCACGAGAGACTTATGTGTTAGGCGGTGAGAGTCTGATAGGTACTGAGGGGGGAGAGGGACCTTGGGGTAATAGTATCCGAGGATCTGAAGGCGACGAAACAGTGTGACAAGGCGGTGGCCGTAGCGAGAAGGTTGCTAGGCTGTATAGAGAGAGGTGTGATCAGCAGAAGAAAGGAAGTGTTGATGCCTCTGTACAAGTCGTTGGTGAGGCCCCATCTGGAGTATTGTGTTCAGTTTTGGAGGCCGTACCTTGCGAAGGATGTTAAAAAAATGGAAGCGGTGCAAAGAAAAGCTACGAGAATGGTATGGGATTTGCGTTCCAAGACGTATGAGCAGAGACTTGCTGACCTGAACATGTATACCCTGGAGGAAAGGAGGAACAGGGGTGATATGATACAGACGTTCAAATACTTGAAAGGTATTAATCCGCAAAAAAATCTTTTCCAGAGATGGGAAGGCGGTAGAACGAGAGGACATGAAATGAGATTGAAGGGGGGCAGACTCAAAAAAGATGTCAGGAAGTATTTTTTCACGGAGAGGGTGGTGGATGCTTGGAATGCCCTCCCGCGGGAGGTGGTGGAGATGAAAACGGTAACGGAATTCAAACATGCGTGGGATATGCATAAAGGAATACTGTGCAGTAGGAATGGATCCTCAGAAGCTTAGCCGAAATTGGGTGGTGGAGTAGTTGGGGGAAGAGAGGTTGGTGGTTGGGAGGCGAGGATAGTGGAGGGCAGACTTATACAGTCTGTGCCAGAGCCGGTGATGGGAGGCGGGACTGGTGGTTGGGAGGCGGGAAATACTGCTGGGCAGACTTGTACGGTCTGTGCCCTGAAAAAGGCAGGTACAAATCAAGGTAAGGTATACACATATGAGTTTATCTTGTTGGGCAGACTGGATGGACCATGCAGGTCTTTTTCTGCCGTCATCTACTATGTTACTATGTTACTATCCACCTTATAATTGAAAGAGTAAAACGCCTAGATTTCGACCCAAATTGGGAGATAGACGTTTATCTCACAAAAACGAATAAATCGGTATAATGGAAAGCCGATTTTGGACGTTTTCAACTGCGCTCCATCGCAGAAGCGTACAAAGTTGACGGGGGCATGTCGGAGGTGTGGCGAAGGTGGAACTGGGGCGTGGTTATCGGCCGAGGAGAGATGGGCGCCTTTCGCCGATAATGGAAAAAAAGTATGCGTTTGTAGCTAGAATTTAGGGCACTTTTCCTGGACCCTGTTTTTTCACGAATAAGGCCCCAAAAAGTGCCCTAAATGACCAGATTACCACCAGAGGGAATCGGAGATGACCTCCCCTGACTCCCCCAATGGTCACTAACCCCCTCCCACCATAAAACATGATGTTTCACAACTTTTTATTTTCACCCTCAAATGTCATACCCACCTCCCTGGCAGCAGTATGCAGGTCCCTGGAGCAGTTGTTAGGGGGTGCAGTGGACTTCAGGCAGGTGGACCCAAGCCCATCCCCCCCTACCTGTTACAATTGTGCTTCTTAATGCTTAGTCGTCCAACCCCCCCAAACCCAATGTACCCACATGTAGGTGCCCCCATTCACCCCTTAGGGCTATAGTAATGGTGTAGACTTGTGGGCAGTGGGTTTTGAGGGGGATTTGGGGGGCTCAATACACAAGGGAAGGGTGCCCTGTTGGTGTCCTGGCATGTGAGGGGGACCAGTGCACTACGAATCCTGGCCCCTCCCACGAACAAATGCCTTGGATTTATTCATTTTTGAGCTGGGCGCTTTCATTTTCCATTATCGCTGAAAAACAAAAATGCCCAGCTCACAAATTGTCGAATAAAACATGGACGTCTATTTTTTTCGAAAATACGGTTCGGTCCGCCCCTTCACGGACCCGTTCTCGGAGATAAACGCCCATGGAGATAGACGTTTTCGTTCAATTATGCCCCTCCACGTCACTTATAGGTTAATAAGAGGAGCTTGAACTGTATACGGAAACGGATAGGGAGCCAGTGAAGTGACTTCAGAAGAGGGCTGATATGGGCATAGCAACTTTGACGAAATATTAATCGTGCAGCAGCATTTTGAACAGATTGAAGAGGAGAGAGATGGCTGAGTGGAAGACCGGTGAGAAGCAAGTTGCAGTAGTCTAAGCGAGAGGTGATCCTCTCAGTACCCTTCTCCACCACTGCCAACTCCAGGCTCCGCTCATTCTGCCTCGCCTCACCCTATGCTTGGAACAACCTTCCTGAACCCTTACGCCAAGCCCCCTCCCTGCCTGTCTTCAAGTCTTTGCTTAAAGCCCACCTCTTCAATGCTGCGTTTGGCACCTAACCCTTACCATTCAGTGAATCCAGACTGCCCCAATTTGACTGCCCCTATCGGACCGACCGTTCACTTGTCTATTAGATTGTAAGCTCTATGAGCAGGGACTGTCTCTCTTTGTTAAATTGTACAGCGCTGCGTAACCCTAGTAGCGCTCTAGAAATGTTAAGTAGTAGTAGTAGTGTGGATGAAGGTTCTGGTAGCGTGCTCAGAAAGGAGAGGGCGAATTTTGGCGATATTATAGAGGAAGAAACGACAGGTTTTTGCAATCTGTTGAATATGTGCAGAGAAGGAGAGGGAGGAGTCGAATATGACCCCAAGGTTACGAGCAGATGGGACAGGGAGAATGAGCGTGTTGTCGACAGAAATGGAGAGTGGGGGAAGGGGAGAGGTTGGCTTAGGAAGGAAGATAAGGAGCTCCGTTTTGGACATATTGAGCTTCAGGTGGCGGTGAGACATCCAGGCAGCAATGTCAGATAGGCAGGCAGATATCTTGGCCTGGATTTCTGCCGAGATTTCTAATGTGAAGAGGTATATCTGGGAGTCATCAGCGTAAAGGTGATATTGAAAACCGTGGGCTGAGATCAGAGCACCAAGGGAGGAAGTATAGATGAAGAAAAGGAGGGGTCCTAGGACAGATCCTTGAGGTACACCCACTGAGAGCAGGATAGAGGAAGAGGACTATCCACCAGAGTAAACACTAAAAGTACGCTGAGAGAGATAAGAAGAAAACCAGGTAAGAGCAGAGTTCTGAAATCCAAGAGAGGACAGTGTGCCAAGGAGTAGGCTGTGATCAACAGTGTCAAAAGCAGCAGAAAGATCAAAAAGGATGAGGATAGAGTAGAGCCCTTTGAACTTAGCCAGGAATAGATCATTGGAGACTTTAGCAAGTGTAGTTTCAGTTGAATGAAGGGGGCGAAAGCCAGGTTGGAGAGGATCAAGAATAGCTTGAGAATAAAGTAGAGGAGTGTGTTAGCCGTGTTAGTCCACTCTTAAGGTTATCAATAGAAATCAAACAAAATAAAACATGGAAAAGAAAATAAGATGATACCTTTTTTATTGGACATAACTTAATACATTTCTTGATTAGCTTTCGAAGGTTGCCCTTCTTCGTCAGATCGGAAATAAGCAAATGTCATAAAGAAAGTCGAGGCAGCAACCGAGGACAGCACGTTCTAGTTTCTTGGATAAGAAAGGGAGGAGGGAGATGGGGTGATAGTTGGAAGGAGAGGTAGGATCCAGAGAAGGTTTTTTGAGGAGTGGGGTGAGTACGGCATGCTTGAAGGTATCAGGGACAATCTCAGTGGAAAGTGATAGATTGAGGATATGATAGATGGAAAGGGTGACAGCAGGAGAGATAGTGTTGAGTAGATGAGTGGGGATAGGGTCAGTGGGGCAGGTGGTTAGTTTTGAGGATAAAAGAAGAAGTAAAGTTTCTTCAGTGATTTCGGAAAAGGAAGGAAAGGAGGCAGGGGCAAGAGGGTTGAGAGATTGGACTAAGGGAAGAGGGGGTGGAGGAGAGCTGGTTGAAAATTCAAGTTTAATCTTGTGAACCTTATCGTGAAAGTAATCAGCCAAAGTCGGGGGAGAAAGTGAAGGGGGAGTTGGAGGAGAGGGCACTATGAGGAGAGAGTTTAGCGTGGCAAAGAGACGTCGAGGGTCCGAACCAATAGAGTTAGTCAATTGGATATAATAATCCTGTTTGGCAAGTTGGAGAGCAGATTGAAAGGAGGTCAGTAAGAATTTGAAGTGTATGAAGTCAGCATGCACTCGAGATTTAAGCCAAAGGCGTTCAGCAGAGCGGGCACAAGAGCGTAGGTAGCGGATAGTATGGGATCATCCAAATAGTCTCCCTAGAATCCAAACTACCGTATTTTTCGGACTATAAGACGCACCGGACCATAAGATGCACCTAGATTTTAGAGGAGGGAAATAGGAAAAAAAAAGTTTTTCCTTTTTCCCAACTCTAAAACCTAGGTGCTCCGGTGCGTCTTGTCCGAATCCCTCCCTCCCTCCCTCCGAGTTCGGGATCGCTGCTCTTCATCCTCCTGTATGCATTGCTGCCTGACGGTCTCAGCGAGATTCAAAATGGCCGCCGAGAATTGAAGTCTCAGCGCCATTTTGAATCTCGTTGAGACCATCAGGCTGCATACAGGAGGATGGAGAGCAGCGCGCTGGGCAGGAAAGAGGGAGCTCTTTCCTGCCCCGACGTCACTAGACCACCAGGGAAGATCGCGTGAGTAGGGGGGAAAAAGTGCGTCTTATAGTCCGAAAAATACGGTATATAGAGAGGAAAGGTCCCACTTAACTTTCTTTCTGAGAAGTTCTGAGAGAAGAGAACATCTCTGTGGGTAATGTTATGGCTACGTTAGATACTATTCTTAAAAAAAAAAAAAAGAAACAAGACTGAAGATAGGAAGAAAGGAATCTTCATAACTTACTACAACAGGAGTTTGTATAACTGGCAGGCACTAAGAATCATACAAAACCGAGCAATGCTAACTTAGGCAATTGCAAGACAAATAGTAATTATATCTTATGTTGCAGAAAGAGGAAGAAGGATAGGAGCTTTTAGAGGATACCGATGACAGGAAATATCATCAGAGAAAAAGGTGTATTTAAAGGATTATACTTCCCAACCACCTCTCCCTTGTCCTGCACCAATCAGAAGTCCCACATGTTCACTAAGAATTGTGATAGGTGTATTGGGGTCCTTGCCACACCTCTGCTCAGTAAGTTATATTTGTAACAAAACAGTTGGGATGTCATGACAATGGAGGTCATGTCAGTTTGCGGTCAGCCAGAAATTCCTGTCTTGCAACTGTCGGTGGAAACTCACAGAAACACACAGAAATAAGCAGACCCAAAAGAAAAGGCCTAAAAAAATCCAGAACAGTAAGTGACGTTATTTTATACTGAGCTTGGTAACTTAAAGATTAGGGTTTAAATGAGGAATTGTAGGACTCTGATAAACACAATTAGAATTAAAAAAAAAAAAAAAAGCAAGCAAACTTTATTAGGTAGTCTCCATACCCTTTTCTCCATAGTTTTAAAACTTGAAGTATCTGCCACAGCATTAACAAAAGGGCACAGTTCAGTCCTCATTCCCACCCACCCTCCCCAATTCCCACCCACCAATAGCTCAACTCTTCATTTACAGTCAAATATTCTAAGAGGGGAATTTTCAATTTTCATTAGAGTTTTTGAGTTTTAATCTTTTTATTGATTTTCAGTACAAAGATAGGACAAGAATTGTCAGCCATATAACAAGAAACACTGTACAAAGTAGATTAAGGGAAGTGGGGGGGGGGGGGGGGGGGAAGGAGGATATACAACAAAATACATTACATGCATAAGCCAAAGGTTACACGAGATGCATCAGCTGAATAAACTCAACATTTTACACTAAACATTGTTAAAATAAGGCAAAAGAAAATGAGTTTCTAGCATGATATATTTCATACTTACACGTTTGAAGCAGTAAACTCCACCATTCATGGTAGGTGACCTGATATAAGGTCTTCCAATGCGAAAAAAATTACTTTCAAAGCCAAGGAAATCATAGTATTAATAATGCTGCATTCATTAGATGCTAATATATTTTTAAAGCAATGGCCTTTAAGTATCACATATTTGTAAGTTATTGAACCAGGAAGATGAAAAACATCCACTATTAATGGCCATATGTCTTTCCAATATTTTTGGATACATATACAGTCAAATATAAGATGTTTAAGATTGCCTTGTTGAGAACAAGACCAGTACAAGTTGGAGTTAGAAGAATCTATTACATGCAATTTAAGAGGCGTCCACAAAGATCTATGCAGAAAGAAGTACAAAGATTGCAACGTTGATGAAGATCTGGAACAGTTAAATTGGGAACCTCACATCTGTTTCCATCACTTATCTGAGGTAGGTTGCTGGATATCTTCCTCCCAGCATTTACACAGACCTGTACATTTGAGAGGAAGTTTACTTAGCGTTGCTTTATATATACGGGAGGCAGCACGGCCCTTTTGCTGAAGCCGCAAATTTATATCAACAAGCTCTGGGGTTTGAGGCCTATGCTGAATTTGTAAGTTAGTTTTTTTCAACATAGAGCTAACCTGCAGCCATTGATAGAATTGAGAGTCAGATAATGAAAATTCAGTTTTCATATCCGAGAAAGATTTCCAGGCTTGGTTTTTCTGATCAATAAAGTCTTTAAGGGCCCATATTCCTATGCGATGCCAATGCGACCAAGAGACCTGCTTTTTATCAATTCTAAGTTTGTTAAAAGGAAAAACAAACATATATGGAAATAACCAACAGAAAGGGAAGAAAGGACACAACAAAACTAGACATCAGGAAAACAGGCAACTAATAAAAATTGAGACATCAACTCCCCTAACCGAACCTTACCATTCAATCCAAATGGGATACGTAAACGCCAGATCAGTAGTGAACAAAACAGAGACTATAACAGACTGGATCACTGCAGACAACCTTGACCTCCTATTCATCACTGAAACCTGGGTCCATAACCTTCAAGACCCTATAATATTAGAATTATGCCCACCAGGATACAAAATTATACACTGGACAAGAAATGGAAAAAGAGGAGGAGGAATAGACTGTAAAGAGTTCCTACAACTATGAGATCTACAAGGACCAAATACGCAACCAACACACAAAAAAGGACACATTAGACATCATAACACACAAATTTGACCACGACGCAAACTTTACATTAACAAATACTAAATGGTCACCTACACTGTGGTCAGACCATTACAAAGCACATATCACTCTCCAATGGAGAATGAAAGACTTACCTAACAAACAAATACGAAAAACCTACACCACAAGAGGAAAAATAGATCCGGTTAAATTCTGTCAACAGATCTATAACGACGGATGGACAATAAATACAGACACAATCCAATTCCTCTCAAAATGGGATAATAGATGGAAACTAATACTAGACAACATCGCCCCAATCCAAACCAGAACCTCATACAGAAAGAACTCAATACCATGGTTCAACAAAGAACTGAAAAAACTCAAAATACAAGTTAGGAAACTAGAACGTGCGTGGAACAAAAAGAAAGACGATCCCACACTTAATGCTTGGAAGCAACTCCGAAGGAAATATAAATATACCATAAGACAAACCAAAAGACAATATTACAAAACTGAAATTGGACCAAATTACAAAGACACACACAAACTCTTCCAACTAGTGAATAAATTATTAGACACCACTCCAGTCACCAACAACAGCAAAGACACACCAGGAGCCGACGACTTGGCGAAGTACTTCAAGGAGAAAATCATACAACTGCAACTTAAAATACCTGTCAGCCCCATCAAATACACCACACTCCTAGACTGCCTAGACCCAGACCCAGGAGTTTACCCAGCAGACAGGATCTGGACTGAATTCACAATACTACCGGAAGATCTGATCTCACAAACGCTTAAAAGATTTGCCAAATCTCACTGCAAATTAGATATATGCCCAAACAACCTCATGAAGTCAGCCCCTCAACAATTTATAACGGACCTAACAAACCACGTGAACTTTATGCTACAAAATGGACTCTTCCCAAGGGAGAAAGGCAACATTTTACTCACCCCTATACCCAAGGATGCAAAGAAAAATGCTAATGAACTAACGAACTATAGACCAATAGCATCCATTCCCTTAATTACCAAAATAACAGAAGGTATGGTGACTAAACAACTCACAGATTATCTAAACAAGTTCTCAATATTACACGATTCCCAGTCAGGATTTCGCTCTAATCACAGCACTGAAACTATACTAGTCACACTCATGACCAAACTCAAACAATTGATAGCAAACGGCAATAACATTCTACTATTACAATTCGATATGTCAAGCGCATTTGATATAGTTGACCATGGAATTTTATTACACATCCTTGAATACTTCGGAATCGGAGGCAACGTTCTCAACTGGTTCAAGGGGTTCCTAACCACACGCTCATATCAAGTGACATCAAATTCGACTACATCAGCTACATGGACACCTGAATGCGGAGTTCCACAGGTATCCCCCCTCTCACCGACCATATTCAACCTAATGATGACACTCTTGGCCAAACTACTATCGAATCAGAACCTAAACCCACATATATACGCTGATGATGTAACAATCTTCATCCCACTCAAACAAGATCTAAGGGAAAACTCCAATGAAATCAAGCAAAGCCTACATATCATGAATTCCTGGGCAGATGCATTTCAGCTGAATCTTAATGCAGAGAAAACCCAATGCCTGGTACTCACCTCGCAATACAACAAGAATAAATTTACCACCATCAACACACCTAAACTAAATCTACCAGTTTCGGACACCCTAAAAATTCTTGGAGTCACCATTGATCGACACCTAACACTTGAGAATCATGCGAAAAACATAACTAAAAAGATGTTTCATTCAATGTGGAAACTAAAAAGAGTTAGACCATTTTTTCCAAGGACTGTCTTCCGCAATCTGGTACAATCACTGGTACTCAGTCATCTGGACTATTGTAACTCACTCTATGCCGGCTGCAAAGAGCAAATACTCAAAAAACTCCAGACAGCCCAGAACATGGCAGCCAGACTAATAAGCGCGAAATCCCTACGAGAAAAACTACACTGGCTCCCACTAAAAGTACGAATCACGTTCAAACTTTGCACCCTAGTCCATAAAATCATCCATGGCAAGGCCTAGCCTACATGTCAGACCTAATAGAACTACCACCCAGGAACGCAAAAAAATCTTCTCGCACACTCCTTAATCTTCATCCTCCCAAGTGTAAAGGTCTGAAATACAAATCAATTAATGAACGCATATACCTTTTCCTATATGAGCACGCAGCTCTGGAACGCGTTGCCACGTAACCTGAAAACGATTTATGAATTGACCAATTTCCGTAAACTATTGAAAACCTATCTCTTCGACAAGATATATCACAAAGATCAACACATGTAACTGTATAATCTCTAAAATATCCAGAAATGTCTTATAATGTCTTTGCTTTAATACTATCATGTAATTCACCACCATGTAACACAAAACCCTCTGTAAAGCAAATGTATATTCTCTTCTATTTCCAGTATCCATGATAAATTGTAAGCCACATTGAGCCTGCAAAGAGGTGGGATAATGTGGGATACAAATGCAATAAATAAAAAATAAATAAATATAGGTACCAATGTCGTGGCGGACCAAGGAGTGCCCAGAGATTTATCAAAAGAGGACAATAATTTATGAGTGATATTGATGATCGGATTGGAGGCAATGTTGTTAGGGAGATGCATGCCAACTAGATAAGGATGCAATAAAGGGTCAATAATGGATTGTTCAAATATTAGCCATCTAGGTAGAGAAACAGTACTCAAAGGAGCAATCCATTCCATGCCCTGACATATAATGAAGGCCTTATGATATAGTAGGAGATCAGGGAATCTGACTCCACCCTGCAGGTTGGGCTGCTTTCATTTACATAAGGAGATTCTAGGTACCTTGAGGTTCCATAGGAAACTAGAGAGCAGCTTTTCCAGACACCTATAAAACAAACAGGGAAAAAGAAGTGTAATCATACTTACAGCAAATGTGACCTTAGGCACAATCATCATTTTGATAGTATCCAGTCTACTCCAGCAAGTAAGATTTAGAGGGGACCACGCTGATAAAGAAGCCTCAATTTTTGCAAATATTTTGTCAGAGTTAATTTTGACAGTGGTTATAAGATCTTTATCAAAGAAGACACCAAGGTACTTGATAGAAGAAACTACCCACCTAAGAGGGAAGCCTTGAATGGCAAAAGGAACACAAGCATCATTCAAAGGCATCAACTCCGTTTTGCCCCAGTTAACTTTATAACCTGAACTTTTTGAAAACTGAGAGATTTGGCAAATGAGGGCTGTCATAGATGATTGAGATCTAGTGAGGTATAACAAGATGTCGTCTACTTATGCTGAAAGTTTGAACTCCTCTTTGCCCAAAGAGACACCAGCTATATCTTTAGATTTACGGATGGTCACTAAAAGGGGCTCAAGGGCCAGGTTGAATAACAATGGTGAGATGGGACAACCTTGCCTGGTGCCTCTGTGTAAAACGAATGAGTTTGAAAATTCCCCATTAGCCACAATTCATGCAGAAGGAGATGAGTACAATAGCTGTATCATGTGGATGAAGAATTCAGGACTTCTGTACAGTGTCTCTGAAGGCCTCCTCTATGTACCTCTCAGTCTCCCTCAGCTCCTCCAAGTCTGGTACTCTAGCCTCCAGAAAACGGACTTGTTCTTTGAGAGCTAGGAGCTCTTTGCATCAAGCACACACATATGACATCTCACCAAATGAGACATAATCATACGTGACACTCAATGCAAGAGACTGGATAGCACCCCTCTTGCTGCTGGACTACTGTCTGCATGTTAGTATTATAGAGTTGTTTAATCAAAACTTCTTAAGGTACTAGGGATATCAGATGAATATAATGATCCTTTTATGTAGTCCCGTCCCTTGTCCCTGGGGAGGGGCAATCACTTCAGCCCTAGTGGCTGGAATAAGAGAGACAATCAGACTTAGGTGTAGGCGCAACCAGTACAAATCTTTATTGGTATTTCACTAAGCCAATTCAAAATAATTGTTCTCTCTGGAACAGAAAAGCCAGACGCAAAGACTGAATAACAAAATCTGCTCAGCACAACTTTCTCAGTTTTCATATACAGTGGTGGAAATAAGTATTTGATCCCTTGCTGATTTTGTAAGTTTGCCCACTGACAAAGACATGAGCAGCCCATAATTGAAGGGTAGGTTATTGGTAACAGTGAGAGATAGCACATCACAAATTAAATCCGGAAAATCACATTGTGGAAAGTATATGAATTTATTTGCATTCTGCAGAGGGAAATAAGTATTTGATCCCCCACCAACCAGTAAGAGATCTGGCCCCTACAGACCAGGTAGATGCTCCAAATCAACTCGTTACCTGCATGACAGACAGCTGTCGGCAATGGTCACCTGTATGAAAGACACCTGCCCACAGACTCAGTGAATCAGTCAGACTCTAACCTCTACAAAATGGCCAAGAGCAAGGAGCTGTCTAAGGATGTCAGGGACAAGATCATACACCTGCACAAGGCTGGAATGGGCTACAAAACCATCAGTAAGACGCTGGGCGAGAAGGAGACAACTGTTGGTGCCATAGTAAGAAAATGGAAGAAGTACAAAATGACTGTCAATCGACAAAGATCTGGGGCTCCACGCAAAATCTCACCTCGTGGGGTATCCTTGATCATGAGGAAGGTTAGAAATCAGCCTACAACTACAAGGGGGGAACTTGTCAATG